>NW_025767448.1:474963-544476 GCF_003918875.1 Haliotis rubra | reverse complement strand
GAATCATCGGACATCCATGTGTGTTTGTTTATTACTCCACAAAATTCACAGCTTATGTTGATGGTCTGTAGTGATCGCCACCAATGGACCAGACGCTTTAGCGGTAGATGTTATGAACAAGAATCCACGACGCCGGCATACGTCCCGGAATGCATTCAGTCGTCTACTTTCCACCATAGGTTCTTTTGGTACATTCAGCCCCGGAACTCAATGCAGCTTAACCAGTGTGTGTAAGATATGACGCCACAGTATTAATGTTCTGGGATACACTGAGCACTAAAACTATAATACACCTCTTGTTGACGTCATTATCTGTGTGGGCGGTGCAGAGTTGGTTGAAAGCTTTCGCTCTTCACGTCAAACACTCGGGTTCGATACCCAACATGGGTTACAACGTTTAAGCCATTTCTGGTGTCATCCGCCATGATATTGCTGGAACATTGCTAAAGCTTGACGTAAAACTAAACTCGCTCACTCACTCGTCATATGCTTGCTTTACTCGTGGATCAAGCGTTGGATTTCGTCAAGCATATTTCTTCCTTTCTGTGATCCTTTCTGTAAATCACAGGTTAAATTAGTGTTACGGTAATGATCCACAATTCATACCATCGACAGAGTGGTTTTATCACACGGGAACGGGAGATACAGATGTTACAAGTTTCTGGTGGCTAGGGGTCCAGGACATGGACTGTAGCTGTTTCCTGTTCAGAAGAACGAACCCCAAATCCAGGCTGTAAGCTGTACCTTGCTCGTTCACTGTAAAGGTTGTCGTCCGTTCAGACGTTGTCCATTGTCGGTACACCTTCAGACATATTCCATTATGATTTGCACCATTGTAACAAGACAGACATTCAATCCACTGAGTTTGCTGCTTGATCGTTTCAACAGGGCTGTCATTCAAAACTGTTTGGAAAAGAATTCTCTTCCAAACCTCTGGTGTTTTGACAGAGTAGGTGACCTCCATTCCATACATGATGGTCTGGCCTGTCCTGATGACGAGAGGTGTTGATGTCAGGACACTTCGAGAATTATGAGAAACTATTCGGCATCCTGTGTTTGGTGGAGGCTGTTTCTGTTTGTCATTAGAGACAACTGGACCCAGAAACCGTCAAAATTGCGACTTGCAGTACTGGAGTCCCATTCCAGCTCCACACCTGGAGAAGACATACAGTCCCTTTAAATTGGGTAATTTGAGTTTAATGATATAAAGCCCCTTTAACAATATTCAGTTAAACCATGGTGTTTCTGCTTAATGTATGGGAAGAAGTCCGAAGTGATGCAGGTCTAATGCCATGTCATTATTGCCCAAAGTTTCCGTGAATGTACAGGTAAAGAAATTATTGTTTTGACAATTAAACAATGGACAATGCATAACCAAGAGGAACGACAGCATTTTAGAGTAAAATGTGCACACCATATTAGCCCTCCGACTTAAGCAGTGGTATGTTTACGATTTGATTAGATTCCATTTGAAGCATAACATATTTCGACTAACAAATACGCATGATTGAACAAAACCTGGATTAGGAGAGAACTTCATTTCAAAGTCTAAACAGGAAAATAACATGTAAATGTTGTCAACTCTCAACTGGTTAGTAGAAAACGTAATTTACGCAGCTTTCAGTCACGAAAATATCTCTGCAAAGTTGTAACTTGATTCATACATCATCCCATAAATGCATGCTCTCGTGATGTTCACAAAATATAGAAAACTGGTACTCCGTATGTCCCTTCACATTTTATCTTATGTAAGAACGGCGAAGTTATGTTGTTGCCGATCCGGCTGCTGTTTGGTTGTTTTACTACTCGACTCAGTAATATTCCAGCTGGCTGTCTGTAAAATAATCAAAGTCTGGACCAGGCAATCCAGTGATCAACAGCAAAGGGCATCAATGTACGTTATTGTCTGATTGTGGCGTAAAACTTAATCCATTCACTCATTATATTGCCGAAGTATTGTAATTATTGACTTATTACATAATATTTTGCAGTTTTAGTTTAAAAGTTTGACATTGATATTATTTTGTATTGCTTATTTGGTAAGACGTTGGAAAAAACAACAACAGTTCACACGGTGTAAAATCCGCATTAAATTATTTACGGGGAAAGGAGTATGAATATCCTTCCTCAATAGAAGTTGGCGTACTTAAATTCTCGGATTTATGACGCGATTCTCATGGAGTGCGACTTTTAGAAACAAAATCTCTTTCAGTAAAATATATACATCGTAATGATATTGGTCTGTAACATGGAATCATGAAACGAGGAGCCAATGTGATGATGATACAGGAAAGTTTAACCATGTCAATGTGCATGTGGTCCTCAGGGTACACATATGCTAGTATAAACGGATCCTTATGGATCCGTATTGTACGGATGGATTATCCATATCTTGTCTGTAATTTGCCCGATTCCATTACCCGTAGTATATATCCCTAATAAAGATCAAGCACTTTACCAGAAGAGACAGACGAATGATTTACACCACTCAGATATTGTTTGAAGAATAGGGTCAATAGCTCATAAGAGGTCACCTGAAGAAGGAATTTGGCAACTTTTTTGGATATTAATTTGAAGAGAAGCCCACACATCCAAGTTGTTGAGAACACAAGGCGTGATGGGCAATACCACATCCCTATCTCACAATTGATGACATATGGTTTTCCGCAAACGTTTACCACTTCAAAGCAATGGAATGATGATTGTAAAATGCATATGCTATGTTACTGCATCATGGGAAATCAGCTGACGAGCTTTTTGCCTTTTGCTTGGAGGGAATGCTGAGTGCATCAGCCTCCAAGGAATCGTCAGGAAGCCTGAATGACAGTTCGCAAGATGTTCCAAGGCTGCGATTGGCCGTGGCAGACCTCAGGAGATTTATTGGAACAATGAACCGAACGGATACTCGAAAGTATCAACTGCTTAGCTTTCATTGATAAGTTGTGCTTTAAAAAGTTGCTTGTATCTGAGAACCTGGAGACACGTCATTGATGCCTGCAGAGTAACGAGTTTGCGTGGATTAGACAAATGTAATTAACTATGCGTTACCTGAGACTAATTTTGCTGATAGCACAGCACTGCTGCAGGTTGACGAGTGTAGTCGTCAGTGAACGTAGTCTGTTGACCTTGCCTTTTGAACCCTAAACCTACCCGCAGTAACTGCATCCGTGCTTCACACTTTGCGATTTGAACATGCATGTTTGTTAACAGTTTGCTTTCCCAAATTTCAGTCTTCCAGCTTCGGTTTGGCGCTTTGTCGTGTTTACCTGTCCCATCACATTAGACTCACCTTTTTTTTGTTCTGTTTAAGAAGTGCACAGCTGGGGGGGCGTATTCAGAAGAATCATTATGTGTGTAACCAGTGTATGAAATAGGGCCCCTCCGACCGCCCAAGAAGGACTAGATTTCCTGCCGGACGGTCAGAAGTTTACAGCTAAGCCAATCCGATGGACGAGGTGAAAAATATTTATTCATATAACGTGTCTACTGGCACTGTCTATTTAAAGTATTTAAGAAGGGACCCGGGTTAAATCTCCTCTGGCTGGTACGTTTTGGAGTTACCATCCCAGATGTCTGGCTGGGATTTTGTGCTTATTTCAAAGCATTATTGTAACAGAACTTTTTGGGAAATTATAACAGAAATAAGTTGCTGTTTCTTCTTCTTGGAAAGGAAAGTTGTTTCTTAGCGTTAAGAGTATGCATGAGGATGTTAAATCTTGTGTCAAGACAAATGAAGGTTTTTCAGATTTCTTTGGATGTCCGAATGGAGTGAAAGGCAAGGCTGCTGCGTCTACTTGAGTCCTGTACTATTTCCGCTGTTTGCATAACAGAAGCAGAAATTCAGGTATCAGTTGTATCCTGACGGATATCTGATAATTAGGGTTTTCTGTTACTTTTCGCATGTAAGTCGATTGTTCTTATTTGCAGATAGTGTAAATGGTCTGCAGGAGCGTTTTGATCCATTCTCCAGGGTATATTGGTGAATCATGGGATTTGGCGTTCAATATGTCTAAACCACAAATAATGGTTTTCAGAAAAGGCGGAAAGAAATTATCACGTTACGTAGTGGACCTGCAATTGGGAATAATGTGGATGTAGTTTTCTAATTATGCTTATTTGGGTTTAGTTCTTTACAAACCAATTAAGTTTTTCACAGAGCTGCAATTTTGTTGCTATGAAGGCCAAGAAAACCTTATTTGAAACCTTATTTGAAGGTTTTCTTCACAATATTTGATTCTCAGATTATGCCAATGTTATTATACGGTTCCGAGTTGTGGGGTTATCAGCGTCTTGACTGTTTAGAGAGATTACAACATTTAGCGATTAAACGTTTTCTTAACATTAGTACAACAGCTCGAATGTTTTAGCTATATGGGCGAATGGCAGATTCCCAGTTTATTTGTCTTCTTTGTTGAGATGTGTTATTTTTGGCTTAGAGTTGCTCGTCGTATGCCTAGCCATAGGTATCCTCATAAAGCATATGAAATGCTGTACTCATAAATTAACGTTAATCGCCATACATGGGCTTCATCGAGTTAAGCAAGTTTTATTTAGCTAAGGATTTGGTTACGTCTGGCTGTTCCCAGGGTGTTGACTGTGTAAAACCTTATTTTGTCAAAAAATTTAAGCAACGTGCTACTGATATCTTAACTCAGGAATGGAATAAACGATTGATTGATATTGCATTACTTAAGCTTGATCTAAGGGCTAACTTACATGAGATCGATCCTTTTACTCCCAGTGGTAGTTCAATCATATATGCAGCTGTGGGAAGAGAAGAACATAAAGATGACTTCAGTATCAAAACACATGACGTCAAGATCAACAATAGACAGGATCCACTTTCATGTGGATGCTTTCCGCATCAAATCTGGGATAATTAGTAGTTGCAAGATGTTTGAAGACAGTTATGAATCAAGACACAGAAAAAGTCTTAAATTGGATCCAAGGCTAACAAAGAAAACCTTTGGTTTACAGGTAATTAACAGCTGCATGTTTACCTTAATGGGATTTCCTCGTGTATTCAAAAGGTGATTGCATTGTTTGAGGGGAGCCATCTCGAATTGAATTCTCAATCGGTTTAGAAATACAACTGATTTGTAGCAAGACCAGCCATCTTCACGAAGGTGCTAATTTTGCTGAAGCAAGTTGAAAGAAGCTGACTCCAGCTCTTCCAAGTGATGCCTTTGGCGACAATTTCAACATAGCGCTCAAGGTGGCGAGCTGAAGACTCCATCACTTGTATATCCTCTATCTTGTCAGCTTTACCCCGCATCCTGTCTTGTGTACTCAGTAGATGATGTAACCTTAGTCCAAGAATGGTTCTGGTGGAATCCAGTTCCTCCTGTCCCAGCTTCAGAAGGTTGCTGGACTTCTCTTCAACTTCTGACAACACAGTGGCCCTCCTCTGCTGTATTTCCTCCATCAGTTTGTCAAAGGCTGTGTTGATATCAACCACAGCAACCTTTATTGACTCCTCTATGCCTGAGTATCTATTCTGGAATCTTTTCTGCTTCCAGAAGTTTCTCTGCCTTCTGATCCAGCTTGGCTAAAGGTGTCTTCAACGGAGCTTTGCCCCCTCTCTTGGTGTGCGTCATCAGCAGGAACAACGTTGTGCCCCTTCCCTTCCTTGTGTTCTACTACAGTGCAGGACACGCAGACGATCTTGTCAGGTATTTGTTGCAGTAGAACTGTAGAGGTTGGTTGAATTATGTTGGGCGCCTTATATGAACACGGTGGAAGGTTTTGTAGTCGCCCTTCTTTCATTTCCTGAAAACTGACAGAGTATGGTGATCTCGCAGAGTCTTAACTCTTTTTGTGAGCATTCAGACATTCTTGACAGAGGAAGACGGCACAGTCATCACATTTTGGACATTGCAGGGCTACCATCAGGACAATCTGTAGCACGGCAGATTGAGGACCCTTCCCACAATCTTCAGGTGATCCAGGATTCTTAGGATGACAGGCTCCTTGGGCAGAGACTTCACACCGCCGGCAGAGTCGTGTTGGTGTCAGCACATTGGGCATGATATGGCTAGGCGCCCTCTGCTGTGGGTCTCAGACATGCCTCACATATTGACTGCACACAGCATGGCATACGAGCAAGGTGTACGTGGCCTCATCAAAGTGTTCTGTACATATTGGGCGCTCGGTGAGGAGGTCCTTGATGGCGGACCTTGATATGTAGTCAGACATCGTTATCTGCCGATGAAAATGTGACATTAGGGCATTTCCTGACTTACTTTTCGTGTTGGAAAACAGGTATGATGATATATCAGACACATCGAAACTTGTGCCATGCATCAACCACTCTAAACAGAAGGAAACGATCAGATTACCCTATCGCTGTTATAACGACAAAGACTGAATGACCCTAAACTACATTTACACGAATGTCTCCTTATACGATGTACGCTGTTGTTCCTGTTCACAGGCTATCGGGTTTTCATTACCAAACGAGGGACATAGAATGACTTACACGAATATGCAGAGAAAACAAATCCATTATGGTTAAAACTGACTGACTGACTGAGTTTGGTTTTACGCCGCTTTTAGCAATATTCCAGCAACATCACGGCGGGGACACAGAAATGGGCTTCACACATTGTACCCATGTGGGGAATCGAACCCGGGTCTTCGGCGTGACGAGCCAACGCTTTAACCATTAGGCTACCCCACCGCCTCTTATGATAAAAGGCACTATGGAAGATATCTGTTGCAGTAAGTGCTGTTATTGCCACCCGTAATATCGCATAAACAATATTTTCTTTGTGATGCTGTTGCATAACCTTGCAAATGGACTTACAAGTGGCACACCAAATCCGTTAACATATACAGCTGAAAATCCATAGTATCCACTTCCATGTTCGAAAAAAGTAGATAACTTTGATATTATGACCTCACCGAATCTGATCATCTACTTATATCAATCCATATATCGCGCCACACAACTAGGTCATGTGTGTGATCCAGCCTAGCCACGGAATTACGATTGTGCATGTGCTCACCGCGTGGAGACCTTTACCTGGAGACCGGCTCGTCGTGGTGAGTTCTATCAGTATTTCTTGACTGTTGTCATTGTATTCTCATGAATTTCATAGAGTTATTGATATTGATATTGATGGTGTGGTAGAAAGATTAGTATTTTAGACTCATTATTTCGTAACTGTTTCAATGCTATCACAGATAATACACGTGACATCTTGAGTATGAATAAAATGAACAAAACATATAAAAGCAACCAAAGTAGATTGACAGTGAATGCCATCGACTTAAGAGTATATCCAGATAGCATCTGACGTTGGGCCAACGTCTGAATGCTATCTATATCTGCTGAATAAATTCAGGAAAACAAATAACACTGCACATTGCCAAACATATCTTGATATTAAGATATCTAAATTTTTTGTCATGAAAAAAAATCATTACCCACAAATGTATAATTGTGCCAGCTCTCATGATGTAAAACTCTCTCTCTCTTTCTCCTGGGGAAAGGACAAAGAAAGACACGACAAAAGACAAATATGATAAAATACTCGATGATAATATTGATGCTGCTAAAGATAAAAATTTTACTAGATTTTGGAAAACTATTAAGGGTTTACGTCAAAATACTCTTGCTGAAAAACAAGTTATTACACCGCAATCATGGTATGAATACTTTAAACAACTTCTTAAGCAGATGTGAGCATCAGTAATGACTTTAATGACCATGTAACTGTCTTTCTCTCAAATCGCAATATGGAGGAGTGTGAATATTGTAGTGAGTGGTAATGAAATGGCGACTACTATTACAGACCAGGAAATATTACAGGCGATAACTAATCTAAAGAATGGCAAAGCGCCAGGGAAGTACCGCGGATTGATAGTTGGGGTGATTGTAAATGACACAAACAGCCCCACAAAGCCTACTGCGCATAAAACCCTTTCAGTTACTAAACCTTCCACCAACTCCCCACCCCATCACCTTTCCATATATCTTCTGTACTGAACTATCCCAGTGTTCCTATCTTGTGTTACCACCTGAATTGTGTACATATCAGTGTGCTCGGTATTGCAGGTTTTAAGCACTTACGTGTAGATGATTTGAAAAATGATGTAGTTTCAAACTTATAGATCATCAACACTATAGATTCAATCCTTCATTTGGCCGTTGGATTTACTTACTATGCACCTACTATCCATCCACTGTCCCTCCTTCTTTTCCATAAATTTATCCACTGTGGTCCATTTAATACCATTCCATTTCCATTTCATTCCAAGGTAAAATCAAGCACTGTTCTCTTTCATCCATATTTTCCACCATTTCTGTGTAATCTTTCATCTTCCATTCATGTCCTTATATCTTCTTCCTCTCTGTCCATTTAACAGATAACTGCTTATCATTCATTTCTGCACTGTGTTCACCGTTATCCTCAACTCTACTATTCATTCATTTACCCTACTTCCATTATATTTCAATTCCATTCCACCATCCATTTAACCATTACATTCTTTCTATTATTTCAAGTGTTTTCCTTTGTCCTGTGTTCCTATTATCCTATTTTCCATTTCCATGTTCTCACTGATTTTATTCATTTCCATTCATTCAAGTTAGAATCATGTCCTTTCTCTTCATTGTCCACCACTGTGCAAATGGCTAGGCTAAAGTCTTTATGGGGCTTTCTACTACATGTGGTGTTCTTCCATTTTCCGTGTCAGTTATATCTGTATATCCATGTGTCTCATACTATTGTCCTTACGTTGTCTACTCAGTTAATTTGAACCATTCCTACTTCGTGTCCTTTCCTTTCATAAGCAATGGGCTATTTCTGTCACATGTGTCCATGTCACTCATTTGGCTATTATTGTCCATTCCATCCATCTCCACTCATTCCTTCGTTCTATTTTCATGTGTGTCTGTATTTCTGTATGTGTCTATGTGTACTGGCTGTCCGTGTCACTGTCCTTATGTATCCTGTGTGTTCCTTCATCCTTTCTGTCCGTCCGTTGTGTGTGTCCACGTTGCTCTTGTGTGTGTGTCCTGTGTGGTTGTCTCTCTCGTGTCTCTGGTCGTTTCCGTTGTCTGTGTCTGTTTGTGTCTGGTGTGTCCATGTCGTGTGTTCCTTTCTGTCAGGTCCGTGTGTGTGTCCATTGCTTTCTGTGTTCTGTGTGTGTGTTGTGTGTGTTCTGTGTGTCTGTGTCTGTGTGTGTGGTCCGTATGCTGGTCTGTGTTCATATGTGTGTGTGATTTGTCTTTGTGTCTGTCTGTCTGGATGTTCATATGTGTGTGGCGTTCCTCTCTGTTCAGTGTGTGTGTGTGGTCCTGTCCGTTGGGATCCTGTGTCTGTGTCAGTGTGTCCACTCTGTCAGTCAGTCCTGGGATCGTGTGATCCTGGGATCCTGTCTTGGTCCTGTGTCTGTCTGGTCATTCTTTCATTTCATTTCTGATTGTTTCCTTCCGTGTATACTATTTCGTCATTGTCCATTTTCTGGGATGTGTCATCCGTTTCTGTGGTCCATGTCACTGTCTGTGTCCATATGTCATTTATCCATTCTTCCTGTGTCTGTGTCCTCCTGTCCTTGTGTCCTTGTTCTATTCCTCCATATGTCCGTTGTCCTTTGTCCATATCTAGATCCTGTGTCCATTGTCATCCAGTGCACATGCATGTAAAGTCAATGGTCTACATGTCCAGTGGTCTTTGTGTGGTGTGTGTGTCTCTGGTCTGTCTGTGTGTGTGTCAAGTCCATGTCTGTCCATGTTCTGTCGTGATTGTTCCTTCTGTCCACACGTTCCTGGCCGTGTGTGTCAGGCCACATCGGCTGTCAAGTGTCTCTGGGCTCAGGTCCACTGTGTTTCCTGAGTGCAGCTCCTCTGGGTTGATTCTCAATTTCAGTCTGTCAGTGGGGATGGATCAGATGTCATATCCTCCATCCAACACCTCAAGACAGTTTGGTCCGACTCTGATTCATGGAATATGATTCTGATTCATGATCCAGATCATGCTGGGGTCCGTTCCATGGAGTCAGCCCTCCACTCGCTCACTGGCTCACTCACTCCACTCACTCCTTCCACTCATCACTTCATTTCACGCCGCTCAATCCACCCTGTCACTCACCCCATGTCCGCTCCCCGCTCTACTCACTCACTCACTCACTTAGTCTCTCATTCCGCCCCCTCCCCGGTCCACTTACTCACTCCACTCCGCTCCACTCACTCAGTAACTCCACTCCTCTCCCCTCTCCGCTCACTTACTCACTGCGTTCCACTCCGCTCCACTCACTAACTCCACTCCGTTCACTCACTTCACTCCACCCACTCACTCCGCTCCACTCCCTGCTCCCTCTCCACCCACGCACTCCTCTCCGCTCCACTCACTCGATCTCCTCTCCACTCACTCACTCACTCATTCTACTCCACTCCACCCACTCACTTCACTCCCCGCTCCCACTCCACTGACTCACTCCGCTCCCCTCCCCGCTCCACTCACTCAATCGACTTCACTCCACTCCGCTCAACTCCACTCCGCATCACTCCTCTACCCTCCGCTCACTGACTCACTGACACACTCCACTCCCCGATCCACTCACTCACTCACTCATTCCACTTCACTCCGCTCCACTCCACGCTACGCTCAGTCACTCAGTCACTCACTCATTTCACGCCGCTCCCCTCCCCGCTCCACTCACTCAATCGACTTCACTCCACTCCGCTCAACTCCACTCCGCATCACTCCTCTACCCTCCGCTCACTGACTCACTGACACACTCCCTCCCCGATCCACTCACTCACTCACTCATTCCACTTCACTCCGCTCCACTCCACGCTACGCTCAGTCACTCAGTCACTCACTCATTTCACGCCGCTCCAATCCACCCACTCACTAACTCTACTCACTCACTTCACTCCGCTCCACTCCGCTCCCTCTCCACCCGCCCAATCACTCCACTCCGCTCCACTCCGCTCCACTCCACTCCAAACATCGAAAAGTAATCATGCTGGTGATAGTTTATAAAATCCGCCGTAACTAATAAAACGCGTCACGCGACAATGCGACAACGCGACATTTTGATGAAATGTCGCGTTGTCGCATTGTCGCGTGTCGCTTTGTTAAAATATTGAGTACAGTATGTGTTATAGCGTATGTACTAAAACGCGACGCGCGACAATGCGACAACGCGACATTTCATCAAAATGTCGCGTTGTCGCGTTGTCGCGTGTCACCGCTACTGTTAAATTAGGCCACAGGCTTCTTTTACACATCTTACATAGGGCGACGCGCGACAACGCGACATATTTTGACCTTGAAAATTGTCGCTATGTCGCGTCATACTGGAAGAATGAAAAATATATTATTCAAAACGCGACACGCGACATCGCGCGACAATGCGACAAATGGGCGAAATGTCGCGTTGTCGCGATGTCGCGTGTCGCGTTTTGTTTAATTTTGCTTGTATTTGAGAGGGCGACAACGCGACAATGCGACAACGCGACAATGTCCCTTCCAGGATTCCATAGGAAACAGCACAACCTCAAACAGTGGACCAGACAATCTAATTATGTCTTTGAGGAATACGTTTGGTAAGAGCATCCGAGCAAGTCCAAGATCACGTGACTGTTGCCGAGTGTTGTATGCTCTGGGTTACACTTCAGCCCCGACGGGAGGGAAAGAAAAAAAGGTGAAAACTGGGTCAGTGGATCTTTAAACCAGTACGTGAGAAATCAAACACCTGAACAACTCAAATGTATCAGAGTTCATTCTTACTATAAACAGTAACACACAGCGGGTCTGTACTTATGCTCGTTAACATATACGGCGGAGTCAGTGCGCTGCGTTGTCTAAAACAAGTCTTCATGGCCCATGACATGCCTGATGTCGTGGAGTTCCGTTCCAGACATGCTGTGTACATGCCCAAGGAGGTTTCCACATGGCCAAAGTGGACTTCAAGGAGGTGGCCACATCCTCAAGGAGGTTTCCACATGGCGAAGGTGGACTTCAAGGAGGTGTCCACATGCTCAAGGAGGTTTCCACATGGCGATGGTGGACTTCGATGTGGTGTCCACATGCTCAAGTAGGTTTCCACATGGCGAAGGTGGACTTCAAGGAGGTGTCCACATGCTCAAGGAGATTTCCACATGGCCAAGGTGGACTTCAAGGAGGTGTCCACATTCTAAAGTAGGTGTCCACATGGCGAAGGTGGACTTCAAGGAGGTGCCCACATGCTCAAGGAGGTTTCCACATGGCGAAGGTGGACTACAAGGAGGTGTCCACATGCTCAAGAAGGTTTTCACATGGCGAAGGTGGACTTCAAGGTGGTGTCCACATGCTCAAGGAGGTTTCCACATGGCGAAGGTGGACTTCAAGGTGGTGTTCACATGCTCAAGGAGGTGTCCACATGGCGAAGGTGGACTTCAAGGAGGTGCCCACATGCTCAAGGAGGTGTCCACATGGTCGGGGCTCGATATCTAGGGCCGTCCATGAAATGCTGCACAAACAGATAGCGTGGGTTTACACCTGAATATTACATATAAACAGGTACCTAATGACGGTGATGAGGGTGGATCAAAAACATGTGACGACGGTTTCACGATAAGTGCTGATCAATCATCACACGTGACCCGTCTTCTTTTCGTGATTAATCATTTCAAGTCGTCGCTGATTCAAAACGTGTATTATCGATGTGTTTAGCCTTTAATGTGACAATGAGTGTCAGCTTTATCAGTCATGTTTTCACGTCCATTTCTCTCTAGTTTTATCATTCTTGGTTCAACAGAATCACACAATGTATGTAGTTACATAATCGATTTCAGCATATGTTTTGAAAGAATTCCTGGCAAGCCATATTTACGGTGTGAACACGCGTGTGTATTAGTGCGTGCAATAATGTGCATGTGTGTCTCTCTGTAGTGTCAGAACCGTGTCCCTGGTCCAGTGGATAAGGCATCTGCCTGAGCAGCGGGATATCAGTGGTTCGATCCCAGACTCGTCATGCCAAAACACGTTAAAAGATGGTTGTTAAACACGCACACACACGCACTCACACACGTGAATGTTGTTAAATATGTGACATTATTTTATTTCATTGTATTGAAAGTATCAAAAGTCTGTACAAAATCCCAATGACATCAATAGTGTTGCATATGTTTATTACAATATCAAATCATAATAATCAAGATAAAAACAAATGAAGCTGATGTTTATGAAGGCATATATACAGTTATAAACCAGAATCAATGGATTTCGATGTTATGTTCAACGACAGGAGGGTTCTATGATGTACGCTCTAAGGAGAGTGTAATCTTATAAATAGGTACACACTGAGTTCTCGAATGAAAGCACTTTTCCTGCATTATCACACATAGGACGTTAGCACTCATAGAGAGCCTTGTTCTAACCAAAACCTAAACAATTTCATAATATTTAACGTCGCTTGGAAACAGTTCCAGAAACCCTGAGCATCTAGCGAGTATCTAGCAATCATCCTACGCCACCAGTCATCTTTGCTGACTTTCGTAGTGTCCTTGTGGCTTACTGCGGGGCCCTGTGGGGTCTGAAGTTCCGGAGCTGCCCGGTGACATCACCCCCAGACCACACCCAGCTGTCTGGCTGGTTTGTGAACACAAGAAGGTCTTTCGATGTGCTTGGCATCACCGGGTTGATTAGTGGAGCCGTTCCGGAGTTTGAACCTCCAGGTCCTCCTGGCAACTGTGAACCACCAGGACCGCCAGCTACTGGATCTAAAGGATTACCAGCGAGTTGGTCTCTTCCTACTGAATTTTCTATAGTAGGTCCTCCTGTTTCAACGAATGCTTGCGGGCTTGGTCTGGGGAGGTTGCGTCGTGTAGGTGCACGGCCAGGCCAAGGCTGGCCCTGGCTGGATGGAGGTTCGCCTGGATTTGGTCCAGACCGGCTGAAAATGGGTCCGGGTCGTTCGAAAACTGGTCCAGGCTGGCTAGGACCAGTTAGGTCGAGACGGGGATCGCCCAAAGGATCAGAAAAGCCGGGACCATTCGAAAGATTTATGTTAGGTTCTCCGAGTCCGTTGGATGGGTCGACGAACGGAGTCTCGTGAGATATGGTTGGATCAACGAAAGGATTTCCGTGAGATATGGTTGGATCGATGAAAGGCGTCCCGTGAGATATGGATGGATCAGGGGAACGGAGATCCGTGAGATATGGTTGGATCAACGAAAGGATTCCCGTTAGATATGGTTGTGTCAACTACGGGCGTCCCATGAGTAATGGTTGGGTCAACGAAAGGCGTCCCGTGAGACATGGATGGATCAGGGAAAGGAGATCCATGAGATATGGTTGTGTCAATTAGGTGTGTCCCGTGTGATCCGGCTGGATCAACGAAAGGCGTCCCGTGAGATATGCTTGTATCAACTACGAGCGCCCCGTGTGTATGAGCAGGATCAGCGAAGGGAGCTCCATGAGAATGTTTGGGATCCACCAAGGGCGTTCCGTGATGACTAGTGCGGACAACCATCGGTTTTCCACCAAGGTAGGAAGGATCTGGTCCAGTCCCTCCAGTAGGGAGCAAAGGGTCACCAGGGGGGCTTTCCGTTTGGATAGACAGAGTCTGCGATAATCTGGAACAACAACACACGATTGCTTCGTAATGATCATATTTTTAAGACGTATCAAGAGAACGTTATTAGCACAATCAAACTTAAGGGATGCCTTATAATTTACACAATGGATATTAAATTTCCATAATTATTCCTAAACTTCGATACTTAAATGCTTCCATGAAGGTAGCCAGTTAATATGACAACATGGCTACACATTGCAGTCAGGCGATCTGTGTTTTGCTTTATAGATATAAAAGAACAGAAAAAAGTGTTGAGGTTTGGGCACTTATTCTACATTATAATAGCCTGTGACATAAACGTTGCATTATACATGGAGAGGTAGTTTAATTAGTCTACCTGTGTTTCTTGTGGAACAGCTGAAGTTTGTCCTGGGTATCCTGCCTGGCCGGAGGACCCTGTGTTCCTGTTCCTGTATAGTTCCTGGCCTGCTGCCAGGCCTTGTTGGTAGATGTCCTTGGCCTTGAAGAGGCCAGATGTCTTTTTGGGGATTACTGAGGCACCAGCATCTCCGCCTGTAGAGGACCGGTAAAGCTTCTGTAACGAGGAAAAGGATGCCAAGTCGCCGGTAGGTGGCACTGCAATACCTCCATCAAATGTTTTGGCTTTTGCAGACGTCATCTGAACAGGGCTGTTAAGGGGTTTGTCCTGACCTCCAGACAAACTGGTTCGGTAGAGGTTTTGAATTGAAGAAAATGACGACAGCTGTCCCGCAGACGGAGCACGGGTTCCTACAGGTTGTGAAGGGAAAGCAGGATCAGATGGTCGGCTTGGCAGATTGGGTGAGTGGATTGGTTGACCAAGCGCTCCAGATGACGTCATTCCGCCAGTATGCAGAGGCTCTGACGTGTGGATAACGTGGGTTGTCTGAGGTGGTCCCGATAGGTGTGACGAGGCCAAGTGTTGACCAGACCGCACACTGCCTTGATATGTTCCTGTCATTGGCTGGTTATAACCACTACGGGTTGACGTCATTCCACCACTATGCAGTGGCTCTGAAGTGTGGATCACGTGGGTTGCCCGGGCTTGGCCCGATAGGTGAGACGAGGGCAAGTGTTGACCAGACCGTATACCGCTTTGATATGTTCCTGAGGAAGGTTGGCCATGCGTCATTGTTATTGGCTGCTTGTATCCGCTACGGGTTGACGTCATTCCACCACTATGCAGTGGCTCTGAAGTGTGGATCACGTGGGTTGCCCGGGCTTGGCCCGATAGGTGAGACGAGGGCAAGTGTTGACCAGACCGTATACCGCTTTGATATGTTCCTGAGGAAGGTTGGCCATGCGTCATTGTTATTGGCTGGTTGTATCCGCTACCGGATGACGTCATTCCACCAGTATGGAGTGGCTCTGACGTGTGTATGACATGAGTTGTCTGCCCATGGCTGTGTCCTTGGTCACCATTAGCGTGCCCTGAGACGGGGGTTCCACGTTGCCATGGATAACCAGATGCAGCCCGTCTGTTTCCTATAGAATTGAATTGAATAATATTAGTTAAAACAAAGCACTTACATTTTAAGTCGGGCGCGTTAATATATATTTAAAATAACGTGGCAATGCAATGATTATTTTAAACATATTGTATTTGCAGATGAAATAATATATGATTTTTAATTTTTAAAAAAATATTGTGATTGTTGTTTTACGCCGCAGTGTTTACAGCTACATTACAGTGCATTCAAAATAACTGGACCAGACAAATTAGTGACTTTAAGAATGACCATTCGAACCAGGTCCTTGAACGGTTTCGTTTGAGAAAAATAGAACGAAAGAACTCACTGTTCAAAGAAACTGCAATATATCTCGCCGACGAGATATCCAGAAATGCGCCAAACACCAGGCAAAATGAAATGGTTTTCATATTCTCCACAACTCTCTGTAAAAAAAGATCGACAAACATATAATAGTAAGTAAGTGAGTCAGTTGGGTTCAACTCCACATTTAACAGCATTCCAGTTAACTCACCACACGTAAGCTTGATTGGGGAGGGTATTCCGAAGTAATGCAAACGTTTACTACCAGTGAGGATATAGTTCTGAGAAAGCGACAGATATATTTATACTTAACAATGTATATATCGAGCTGAATCCTCACGTTGTTTAGAGGTGCAGTGGGGTAGTCAAGTGGACACAATGGGTGAAGTCCGTTTCTGGTGTCCCCCCGCCGTGATATTGCTGGAATATTGCTAAAAGCGGCGTAAAACCCAACTCACTCACGTAGTTTACAATGTGGTGTGTTTGTTTTGTTTATCGCTAGTTAACGCTTGACTCCAGATATATACCTGTAAATATTCAATTGTGGACCAGGCAATCCAGTGATTGCTATTGTGAACAGAGATCCACGCTGTAGGCGCATGAGGACGCACATCATGTCACCGAGCTTGACCATCCTGTCCATATCGCTCTAATAACCAGCATTAGTTGCTAGAGATCTATTCTAACATAGGGAGAGTCAACAATATATTCAAGGGCAGAACAGAACCCCAAACACTGAAAACAAATACAGGAAGTGTCTACTGTAAATTTGTTACACATTTATCTTCCATAATGACAAAACAGATAATCGTTCACTGTAAAGTAAGATATATGATAAATTCTTACAAAATTATATTGTATAACATGTAAATAATAGATAAATATGGTTTCTTAACACTGGAATCTCAATGTCTGTTCTCACCTTGAATTGGCTGTCTGATACCACCCCAAGGAGACCAGTCCGAGTTGTCAATGCTTCAGAACACACCACAACAGATATATAGTCTCGGATACATAAAGTTGACGTATGGACTCTGAAGATTGATTGGCTGATTCGTCTATTGTCTAGTCAGTGACGTCACGCATGCGCAAATGCCGTGGAAGGTTCGTGTGATCCATGACAAATGATGGATGTCATTCATGGAGACTTTATGAGAGGGTTGTCACTCGAATGAGAAGATGAGGGGGAAGTGCTTCAGTTGGGTGATGATTCGTCATGATTGTAACAGTTTGAAGATGGCCACAATTACCTTAGCTTGCCTTAAACCGTTAACCGTTGTAGTTCTTTGGCATTAAATAAGATCAATGGTACTTGGAGGTTATTGCCGATGTGATCGGTTCAGATTTATTGCACAACATGCTACAGGAATGAGAAATCTAGACAACTGGCTGGAGCCTCGTCTCGTCGTGACTTGTGCTCCAGGGAATTTCAGGGTCCATCTTCATGACATAGATATTTTGAGTAGTTGATTGAAACATTCTATGGTTTGTGTCAAACATTTTGTTCGGGTTTACGTCAAAACTGAAAGCTGAACATATGTTCTTATTTTTTTTTGCACTTTTATAGACAAAGTAAGCAAAGATGAAAATGACGGATATTTGGTTACTTGGCACACTTGGTGAAGCTAAAGCCATTTTCCAACCTTGTCCATGTTTTGTCAGCTACAACGTTACATAATGGACACAGATTCTAGAAAGCATATATTGGACAATGGGAACTTGGAATCGGTAGGTCAAACATTGTAGGCTATGTCTTAGTCCAGGGGAATTTCGGGTAAGAATGTGTTCTAAGTAATCTATGCTGGTATTATACCCGTAAATTGATCCTCAACAACCCATGCTTGTCGTAAGAGGCGACCAAAGGGATGTTATCAATCACTGGATTGTCTGGTCCAGTTTCGGTTGTGTACAGACCGCCGTCACAGAGCCTAAATACTGCGGCTGGTTGTACATGCGGTTTGTAGTGCAGTGCAGTGCAGTGTAGTCAGTGATGATGACGTCTCCCCGGACCCCGACGGCGTGGATCTTCGCTCATAATGTCAACCACTATTTGTCATTATCCAGACTATGTATCTTTACAGACAGCCGTCCTACAACTGGAATATTATGGAATACCACGTCTAACAACAAAAAGACCGACAATGGTCGATCGTACAGAAAGACAACCCCCCCAAAAAACAAAACAAAACAAAAACAAAACAAAACAAAAAAAACCAAAAATACCCAAAAAAAACAACAACACCCAAACAAACAATTAACCAAACAAAAACAATAAATATTAAATAAATAAAATAAAAAATAAAAACAAACAACAAAAATCAAAAACAATGCAACACCCACCCACCCACCCCAACACCCCGAAAAAACAACTACAGCAAATAAAACAAAACAAAACTAAACTAAATACAAAACAAAACAATCATGTTAAACCAAAAAGCAAAGAAGTAAACGCTTGAAAACTCGACATGACCTTAACTTAACAGAAGTCATCAAAATGTGCACTTCCTCATGAATATTTTTCACAATAGAAATGTGTGGATCGATAGACGTTTAAAGGTTTATCACCAATTAGTGAATGGGTAATGTTTACGCCGCTGTAAGTGCTATGAATGAGTGAGTGATTAATATTAAACGCTGTATCAACATTCCTGCTGCTATAAGCTGGGAGGTGTTGTCGAGCGAATAAAGAACAGTCTGTACTTCATCACAGTTCAATTACTGGTCAGGTAAATCTTCCCTGTCGCATTCCACAAGTCACCGACGTAAACAGGGGAGCCTGAGATCCCTCTTCATGTACACCTGTCAGCCAACAACGTCACTGTTTCGTTACGTCACACCTATACTAGTCACGTGACTACCGCTCGTGTTGTGCCTGTGTATGTCGAGCGAGAACAAAGACGCGGAAATCAGGGTGAAAGTTGGTGATATATCTCAGACCAATGAAAACCTGGGTCGCAGGTGTGTTTGATTGATCATATTTTTTAAGGAAGTATTATGTGTGATAAGAAAAGACAAATGCGGGATGTCTCATAAAAGTCTCTTCCTCAGACCATTAGACTCCTGAGGGGGGTGTTTCATCACCGTCCTGATTTAAAAACATATATTTATAGACGCGCGAACTCATGACCGAGTGTCTGTACAGTCCAATATAAAACAAGTTGGCAAAATATACAAGATATACGATAAACATCATTCTCAATTGTTCGGTGTGATGTACATACACTACTGAGCAAAAATAATCTACATCCATGTTTGATGATGGTTAAAACTGAATCCCAAACGGCTTTTTCGATATTGATGTATTTGACACCGAGTCGTGTTCTTGGTGTCAGGTCTGCATCCGTGAAGATCCGGGTTAGAATTGATCTTCAGTAACTCCTGCTTGCCGTAAATAGGCGACTAACGGGATCAAGTGGTCATGCTTGCTGACCTGGTTGACACATATCATCGTATCCCAGTTGCGTAGATCGATGCTCATACTGTTGATCACTGGATTGTCTGGTCCAGACTCGATTATTTACAGACCGCCGCCATATTGCTGGAATATTGCTGAGCGCGACGTCAAACTAAACTCACAACCTCACTCACTTAGGTCTGCTGTGTTTCGGTGACTGTTTTCAGTCGCGCACCGCTTTGTTAAAGTTTGAGGTGTTTTGGTCAAATCCAGGTTTTAAGTGAATATTTACCTTTGCCCAGTGTACATATTATTATGATACATATTGATAGTAATTATTGTTGATTACAAGTCCCTGTAGTTGCAACGATATTTAAATCTATTTATTATAAATACATGCTTTTTTTAAAAATATTTCTTGAAATATAGTGACAATACTTTTGAGTTGCTCCCCAGAAAGTACCTTGAGGGAAGTAAAAGCTATGATGTCAATTCCTACCATTAATTCCGCATTAGTTTTATCACATAGCTTTAGGACATTATATTAGTTTACATCACTGTTCTGCAGTCAAAGAACATGTACTTTATTAACTATTAGTGTTTTATGATAAAAGCCCTACATATTTACAACGGGGGTCAACATGTGGCTGAAGGGCAAATGTTAAGTAGTACAAGATGCCAGTGTTATGATTGGGGGAAGATGTTTATTAGTACGAGATGTCAGTGTTATGATTTGGGGTAGGTGTTAATTAGTACAAGATGTCAGTGTTATGCTTGGGGGGCAGGTGTTAATTAGTACAAGATGCCTGTGGTATGATTGGGGCAGGTGTTAATTAGTACAAGATGTCTTTGTTATGATTTGGGGCAGATGTTAATTAGTAAAACATGCCTGTGTTATGATTTGTTAATCAGTACAAAATATCAGTGTTATGGTTGGTTTTGTCCCATGACAGCGATACATTTACTGTTAGACGGGAAAGCAAGAATGAGGTCACACAATGAAACACCTGAATCATGCGTGTTTTCGAAGTTTACTGGTTAAAACGTGGAAGTTTGCTGAAAAAGCTTTTCCTACATATTGTATAAGAGTTCCCGTCGAAATCAGATTATTGACAGATTTAGCCGCGGAGCAAAAGCATTATTTGGGTTGCTAAATATGCGTATGCTTAACCAGCACAGATATGTGGTGATATGTTTTCTAGGAATCACATGGCGCATTGTAAGATTTTCTCGCGAAGATTTAAGTGTTTCTTCTACATGTGGGGAAGTGGTTAGCCTAATGGTTGAAGGGTTTGCTCGTCAGGCAGAAGATCGGGGTTCGATTCTGTACATGGGTACTGTTGTACGTGTTCTGTGATTTTGCCAGTGTTGCTGGTCTCTGGGGGGTTCCTAATCCTTTAATATTGTATTTGTGTTTTTTATCCATATGGTGAAACATAACCAGTGTCATATATATCATATGTGCAAATTTGCATGCGGTCAATTTACACATACACGGGTGTGTATTCCAAGTTATTTCACTAACAATACAAGTTATATTTTCATGTTTAAAAATCACAAGTCAGACTCACAAGGTATCATTCTAACCTGAAAGATGAGGATTTTTATATGTACCTCATTTTGTAAAATAAATTGGTAACATGAGGTCTTATTGTCAACGCTGTCGTCATGGCATTGTCGTGATATGACTATAACGTGTTATTAAACTCACGACTGAAAAATATAACAGCAGTATCTGATAATCAATGGTACCAAGCCTAGAACTTACGTTGATAAGTAACGGGTAAGAGCAAGTTTTAAAATTTTGGTCCAAACGGACCATCATACCCCATCACTGGAATGGAACAGCATGTGCCTCACACAATATCTCAAAAAACAATGGATCACATGCTCGCCTAAAAGGTGGGTGTGCTTGATCATCGCTCATGTGTAGCTGATAGTTGTGTTACTTTTATTTGTCAGGGGACGGCGGGGTAGCCTAGTGGTTAAAACGTTGGCTCGTCACGCCGAAAGCCCGGGTTCGATTCCCAACATGGGCACAATGTGTTAAGCCCATTTCTGGTGTTCCCCGCCGTGATATTGCTGGAATATTGCTAAAAGCGGCGTAAAACTAAACTCAGTCAGTCAGTTTATTTGTCAGAAACAACTTGCAACACACTTTCTGTACAAACATTATGTTTATGATCAAGCGTCTCTTCACATTATTTTTATAGTATATTTCTACTGGAATATAATTCTAAGGTTCTTTCACAGATGAACCTATATCATGTTCGCGGCAAAGGCCTGCATGACACCCCCGATGGACCTAGTGACCTGATCGACAGGGTATAGCATCGTCAGCAGGGTCGTCATGATCCCCAGGTTCATCCTCATCCTGGTGCTCATCCCACTCATCATCACATTTCTGGTTATGCATTTCACAAACATTATGCAACAATGCAGAGGAGGCAATGAAACTGCAGGCAAACTGCATTCTTGCACGACTTATAAGTCTGTGATTGACAACCTTGAAAAAGGTGCTCAGGGCACTCACATGAACCCTTTATTCCGTGGGATGACCTTATTGTGCTGTCTACTTGTATATAGCATCCCTGTCATACACCGCAAACCATTTTCACTGTGTTATCACTTCCTACCGAGAACATCATGCATATGAAAATATGCAAATAATCATTATTATTACGCATGTCTCCAACGAATGTCGGGCGGTGGGGTAGCCTAGCGGTTAAAGCGTTGGCTCGTCACGCCGAAGGCCCGGGTTCGATTCCCCACATGGGCACAATGCCCATTTCTGGTGTCCCCCGCCGTGATATTGCTGGAATATTGCTAAAAGCGGCGTAAAACTAAACTCAGTCAGTCAGTCCAACGAATGTCCTTTGTTTGCAAGGTACATGGGAGTTGTCATTCGTTACAAATCGGCTTTTTCCGTAAGTGCATGAGGACATTCAACGTGTCCCGGAATGACATGACCTGGTCACGGAAGTCTCGGAGCAAGGGTTCAGACTGAATCGCGCCAAATCGTGAGAGGATTAATAAAAACAAGTCATTACTGTTACAGGTGACACGTGAGCGTCAAAACAACCTAGAAACACCCACGGCGTTAAACAACACACTGACATAGTCATTTCCAGTTCATAATAATTCATTAAATGACGTATGCAGATGTACACGACAGCACTAACATATATATGATCGATGAGGACATTTGTTTCGACACCAAACTACATTTCCGACCTATTGATTGACTCGGGTGGGGGGGGTATCTATTGTCATCCAAGGCGCAAAGATAAACTCGCAGGTTGGCTTCATTCGGCTGCACGTTGACGTTGTCTCCACACACGGTGTCGACAGTGCAACATCAACAATGCACGTTGTGTCCACACACGGTGTCGACAGTGCAACATCAACGGTGTACATTGTAAGTGAAACTGTCCCCATCGGTGGATGTGTTGAATTGGAATTATCGTGGTGGACGTTTGGGAGCCCTAAAGGTATTAGCACGTCCCTCTGGGTATATGTAGGTTCCACTGCGTGTACAAATAATAATACCCACATAATTTAACGGATCCAAAGAATTAGTAGCTGCTAAGTGGCGCTGCTAGGCAAACCAGGAATGATTGATTGAGTGAGTGAATATGGTTTTCCGACGCTTTCTAGCAATATTCGAGGAATATCACGGCTTCACACATTGTACCCATGTTGGGAATCGAACCCTGATCTTCGGCGTGGCAAGCGGACACTATAACCATTTGGCTATCCCACCGCCCCTGACACCAGTATTGAAATCTGCATATTATGAAAAGTATATAATGAAACAGTGATAACTGACGTGGAGAGAAGAAGTACATGGTGTTTGAATTATTCACGGATTGCATTGAACAATTACAAGCTCCCGACAATATATCAGTTCTGTTACAAATTTGAATGTAATGCTGAAAAAGGTTCCTTGGGTTATACTCCTATCATTAAGAGGAGCCTGTAGGAACAGTGTCATCAATCAATGGATCAGGTACACCAAACTACGTTATAACGAACTCACGGATATAACGAACTGACTCTATGTGCTAACACTGACAGTATTCTTCAGTCGAAATCCTTATATAACGAACGTACTAATATTTGTGGTCCATTTGTTCCTTATAACCGATAGGGGCGGTGGGGTAGCCTAGTGGATAAAGCGTTGGCTCGTCACGCCGAAGACCCGGGTTCGAATCCCCACATGGGATAGCCCATTTCTGGTGTCCCCGCCGTGATATTGCTGGAAAATTGCTAAAAGCAGCGTAAAACCAAACAGTCAGTGAGTCAGTTATAACCGAAGTTAACTGTTGTAGCTTTTATGTCGGAAGACGGACATGGTTGTTTCAGTTAATGAATCAACAGAAGAGAGTGAATGCTATTGTAGACGCACCCAGCAACCATCCAGATGTGTATCACGGGGGCCTGTGAATGTTCAAGTCTGGACCAGGCAAACCATAGCCAAGAGCTGTAATTGAGAAACAAAGGACATTCTCTCACGAGTGAGTGAATGAGTGTTTGAGTATGGTTTTACGTCGCCTGTAGCAACATTCGAGCAATAACTGTTAGCATTAGGGGAATCGAACATAGGTCTTCAGCGTGACGAGCTGACACTTTAACCATTATGCCATCTCACGAAGCAGAACGTAAGCTTTTTATCCTTTTGATTATTTCAATCGTAAATTTAATAAATTTCCTTGTTTTAGATAACAGCATACAAAAAACATATTATCTGTACCCATCGACCAAAAATGTTTTACATATCCATTTTCATGACGTTTCTGTCTGTTGGAAAATATTTCAACAATTGAACAGGTTTATCGTTGAGCATTCTGCTTATGTTATATGTATATGATGAGTTTTCCGAATGATACATTCTCAAGCAGTTTTGGTACTGTTAAACATTCCAAGAAAGTGTCACCCTTTCAGAGTCAGTACCATCCCTCGTGTACATTAACACAGTTCACCAAACCAAGCTGGGGAGTATGCATATGTGGGTTAGTATTCAGTCTGTGTCTTTGCTCTTATACATTTATTGATTTATTGCTAATATGACACATATGTTTAGCCAAAGCAAATATTATCAATGTTTTGGTTTAGTTTTGTTGTTCTTTGTTTAGTTTTACGCCGCACACAGCAATGTTCCAACTATATGGCGGCGGTCGGTGAATAATCGAGTCTGGACCAGACAATCCAGTGATCAACAGCATAAACATCGATCTGCGCAATTGGGAACCGATGACATGTGTCAACCAAGTCAGCGAAACTGACCACCCGATCCCGTTAGTCGCCTCTTACGACAAGCATAGTCGCCTTTTGTGGCATGCATGGGTTCGAAAGCTTTCGAAGTGTCGAACGGCAGAAACATATGTACGAAACGTAAGCGTATCAGAAGACGGAACAGATGTATTGGAATGTAATGGAAGAGGACAATGCCCTATCAGGTGGAAGCAGTGCCCTGGTTTTATGTCCTTTGTTCTCTAGGTCGTCTGGACCACTATGAATGAGTCAGTCTGTTAGTGCGTGAGTGAGACCGTGAGTGAGTGAGGAAGTGAGTGAGTTTTAGTAATATTGAAGCAACGTATGAAGCTGGGGGCACCAGAAATGAGCTTCACCCACTGTACTCATGTAGGAAATCAAACCTGGGTCTTACGGTGACGAGCCAACACTTGAACCAGTAGGCTATACCACTGCCTCGTCAAAACGACTGATTTATGGATTCAAACTGATGGAGTGAGTGAGTGAGTTATTGTTTAACGTCACATCGGCAATATTGCAGCTATATCGTGACGATCAAACTGATGGAAGTCATCAAATCAAAATTGCATAGATCGATGCTTCGATCCATCAGTCACTGAACTGTCTGGTCCAGACTTGAATATTTACAGATTGCTGTCATATAGCTGGAATAATGCTGAGTGCAGCCTTGAACAACAAACAAAAGCTGAATACAGGCAACCAACATGTTAGGAATTGACAAATATACTATTCACACTTTGTTAAGGATCACAACAGTTTACAACTTTACTTAAACATAGATTCGTAATTTTAAATTGTATCCATTCAAAACTGGATAAATAATAATAGGGTAACCCCTCTTTAGGCAAACAGTCACCTTAACCTTATGCACTTGATACATGAATAACCATAAAAATGGTTTTCCTGGCACCAATCAACCATTTTGCAAACCATGGAATGAGTCTGACAAGTACACAACACCTGTCAAAAGCAGGTATGGGATCCACAAGATGAAATGACATACTGAAACCAAGGATCCATGCTTACAATAAGCTTAGATATTTAAACCAAATTTGATCCCACATCATAATTTTCTGTTGAATCCATGATTTGATCCTTCGCAAATTGTGAATACTATATTTTCCTGAACCCAAACACAGTTATGACTCAACAATAATAGGGGTGAGGTCAAAAGATGTTTATTTACAAAATGATCATCTTCCTTTGATTGAAGGACATTGTACATGTTACAGACACCCAACAATCACCAACACAGATCATTTCCAGCACTTCAGTTGTCACAGAATTTAAATGTAAATTCTGAAACAAGATGAACAGATGGAACATCTCCAATTCTGGTGACTTTTCTCCTCATTCTGGCACATTTTTATTAATTCTCAATACTTCTTAACAGGCAGATTCTGTTGGATAGAAACAAGTCCAAACCCTCAAACGAAACCTAAGTCTTCTGCATTTGACTAAGCAAGCACCATCCACACCTTGCCTCAATGATTTAAGCTCTTTTGAGGACAAATTTCAAACGTCAAGTCCTTTTGAAGCATGACCTGACACGTTAAGGCCTATTGAGGCCTGACCTCAAAGAAAAAGGACTTTTGTAGGCTGACCTCAAGATTCCGCTTCCTTTGAAGACATGCCTTAAAGGACAAAGTCTTTTGAAGGCAGACCACAAACATCAAGGCTTTTTTAAAGCAAGAAGTATAATGAATTTGTAGGCTGGCCTCAAAAGTCAGGTTCTTTAAAGCTAGGCCATAAATGTCCAGGTGATTCAAGCCTTTGAGAAGCTTGTAAAAGCAGCCTATTGTTGCTCTATTTCCCAGAAGTAGGTTGTATTTTTCCAGAACATTGTCAGATCAGATTTACAAAATATGGTGAGTATGACATTACTTAATTATAGTCCATATTCTACTCACAGACACCCAGACTTGGACTCGACCATTCACAAATGCTAGGCTCAAACTTGTGTCTTTTGTATGAGAAGCATGATACCTCAAAACCCCTTAATGTCCTAAAGTTTTTGAACTTCTAGCAAAAATGAAAACTGATGTCTGTCAAACATAATCAAATCATGAAAATATCCCAAGACCGTTTGTCTCTTCCAATCACTGTGATTTACCTAAATCCCAACAGAAGCATTGATTAGATCACCATTTAATGACCCAATGCTACTGTCTGTTGTAGTATGAAGTATTGTGTGGATGATCTGTACAATGAAATAAATATCAACAATTGTCCAGCATGCACTGCCATCATTTCCTGCCTTTCCTTCGTAACGACTGACCCTCTCCTGAGAAGGCTTCGAAGTTCTTGTCATCCTTGTCCTGGCAAAGAAAGAATTGAGAATTTGGGAGTTCAAACATATCAATGCCAGAGCATAACCATATCTGGTTAAACAAATCTAAAACAGATATATGTAGGCAAAACAGCAGTGAATGGTTCACTGATGACCAATGATGACACCAGGTGTTTGTACAAATGTTAAGAGGTGATGGGAGGTGAGGTGAAATTGGGTTTAACGTCGTGCTTGAGAATATTTCGCTCATATGACGCCGTGCATGCTTGTGTATGTGGATGTATGGCTGCTTGTACTATCCCAGACTGAAGCTGGTTTTATAGTGCTAGCCCACTGAGATACCATGCCACAGTGAAGCATGAATACCCTACTCAGACACATTATACTGACTCCGAGCCGACCAGTCCTCGTTGTACCCATTAATGCCGAGCACCAGGCAGGGACCAACAAGTACCATATTTTAACATCTTTTGGTATGACGTGGTCGGGGATCGAACCTGCGACCTTCCGCTCTCCGGGCGGACGCTCTCACCACTACACCACGGAGGCGGTCAAAAATGTTAAGAAATGTATACAAGATCATCATTGTGGGATTAATCATGTCATTATTCAAGGTCTAAAACCTTATACTGGGTTTGGATAACAAGGTGGCTACCTGTATGACACAGCGATCCTTGTCTTTATTTTAATATTATTATTTTAATAAGTCAATAAAAGTTCAATTCAATGACAAAATCTTGTGAAGAATGAAGAGACTGGTAGATTAGTTGAAATAATATTTAAAATCAAAAGCCAGTACCTACTATACACTGAGATACTTTACTGACAGGTACAGGTCTAGCTGTGTTTAGTGAGTGAGTGAGTTTAGTTTTATGCCACACACAGCAATATTCCAGCTATGACGGCAGTCTGTAAATAAAGTCTGGACCAGACAATCCAGTGATCAACAGCATGAGCATCTATCTATACAACTGGGATACGATGATTGTGTCAACTAAGTCAGCGAGCCTGACCACCCGATCCTGTTAGTTACCTCGTACAACAAGCATAGGTTGCTGAAGATCAAAGCATGGGTTGCTGAAGATCAATTCTAACCTGGATCTTCAAGGGTCCTGTGTTTAGTGGTACACCAAAACTGCTTTGCATGTGTCAACGTCTTCAGGTCAAGTCTTTCCATGTGAGTTACAAAATTAATCAATCAACCTGACAAATATATAACGAAATGTTACGATAACTGCAGGAATGGATTTCCCTGCCACACAGAGGATGGACTTACGTCTGCGCTCCCATTGGCTACTGGCCTGGAGGTTCTGATGAATGTCAAGGTCCCTCGTTTGTAGCTGTAGTTTGGAATACCTCTGAAATATACCACAGATTAAAGGAACACGAAATATTCATTGTCGTCCATGGAAATTTACTATTTAATCTGAATACCTCTAATTCATTCTGAGTAAAGTATTCACCCATATTCTAGGTTTATTTGGGGTCTTGGGACATTGAATATGTGCAGAGTGAAACCTGTGTCTCTAGCATGAAAAGCTTACACTCTTACCCTTTCCGAATTGCTTGATTTAAACAGATCCTTGGTTCAATTGTCAGAGCTGAAAGTTCATAAGAAACTGATTCAAACTAAGGGAGCTAACTCCTGACCTGGTTGGGGCACTGTTTGATGCTACAGCCGAACTGTCTGTTCCTTTCTTCTTTCCATCAAGACGGTTACCTTGGCCACTGAAAGCCTGCATTGATAGAACCAAACATAAACATCATCAGATTGGTAAGGATAAACAAGATCTCCCTCCTGCACATTTCTATTAAATAAATTGACCAATCCCTAAATAATGTGTTTTTCCTCTTTCATATAACATTCAATCATTGCAACTCTATCATGCAAATCTACTCACTCTGAAGGCGCTGTCTACAGCATCTGCACCAGTGTCCATTTCCTGAAAAACAAAGTCAAACATTCAAACACTATTATCCTTAAGAGTCCAGGGCCTTGATGCACAAAGCGTTCGTAATGTTACAACTGGTCTATTGTTTATCAAAGGCTTACCAATGCCGTAGAACAATGAACATTTTGTGGATGTGAGTGAGTGAGTGAGTGAGTGAGTGAGTGAGTGAGTGAGTGAGTGAGTGAGTGAGTGAGTGAGAGTGAGTGAGTGAGTGAGTGAGTGAGTGAGTGAGTGAGTGAGTGAGTGAGTGAGTGAGTGAGTGAGTGAGTGAGTGAGTGAGTGAGTGAGTGAGTGAGTGAGTGAGTGAGTGAGTGAGTGAGTGAGTGAGTGAGTGAGTTGAATGTTTAATCCTGCTTTGGACATGTGCTACAGGATTTCAGGGTGATTGTTAGGTGTTCCCTCGTCATGCCGTAGACCTGGGTTGATTTCCAACATGTGTACAATGGTAAAGCCAGTTTCCGGTGTTCCCTGCTGTGATTTTGCTGGAACATTGCTAAAAAAACGCATAAAACCAAACTCATTCACTCACTCTCTTCTACAGGATTTCTGTTTCACATCAGCTTGCCTTTGGGGGAAAAGGCACAATGACATCAAATTGGAATTTGACAAACAAAATGGCCAAAAGTCAATTTTTGCATAAGGGCCTTAACTCTGCACAGTTACACTTTAAATATATATACGGTTTGTGCTGTCAGTAATTTGTTTCAGGTGTGTCATGCAGAGCTCCACAAGTTTCACGAGGCACTGGAGTTTCAACACACTGCACACTTTCACACAAAAAACATACTCCACCTGACTACAATAGTGACAATGCATCCGATGAACGTGTCTACCCCTGTAACCATGGATACGAAACTCACCTCTCCATCTGTGGCGAGAGATTCCTCCTGCTTCTGGGAGCGTGGTTCCTGGTAACCAACGGGCGGGGCAAAGTCTACCTGTACACAACACACAAGCAGAACTAGGCTACAATAACCACAATATGTTTTAAAGACTATTTTCCTTTTTTTGTAGTGTTCCTGAATTTCATGACATTTTTATATTTAATTCAAACCCATCAGCAGACAGATATGTTAATGGTGCTGACATTTTATTGAAATCATCAACAGGACCATGTGTGGTAATACAATTATTGGCATGCTGAACACTGGAACATAACTAAATTAACTGAATGTGAATTTCCTTAACATACTTTGGGGGAAACTTAACATGTATCTCTTAGTAAACTGATAGAGAACTAAACGTAAATCTCTTTAAACAAATGTTCATGTGACATGAAACTTAATATGACATATCAAAGTAAAAAATCTAACCTAACAGCCCAGCTTCAATATGGCTTGTTGTTGCATTCTAATGCGACAACTGTAGTACTATCTATATGCCCCACCTGAATGAGCTACCAAAATGAAGTTCTATTCTACACCCTATCATGACAATATGTCCTTTAATGTCTTCAGACTACTAACACATACAAGCATCCGGACAATCATTTATTACCATTATTATTATTATCATTATTATTATTATTATTCTTAAGGTATGAAACATGTTGGTGTCGGGACTACCAGAGATGCCAACCCTAATTTAGCCCAATTAGTATTTTGGCCAAAAACTGATGCAACAGTTAGTTTTGGGGCCAAAATTTGTATGAACTTTTCCAAAGAATGTTCATATTTAATAAAATATGTATACATATTCTAAGAACTTTTTATTAACATTGTACTCCACTAAATCCATAGTAAGTATCCACAAATAGCTTGTACTGAATAAAATGTGGATGAAATTTATTGTGTATGCTATTTCATAATTTAATTTAATGTATTTTTAAAACAATTCATAAATTGTTACTGCTATCGTGGTCGCATATTTTGTGTTGTTTTTTTCGTAACAAATATGATAAAATGGTATGGGTTGGCATCTCTGGACTCTCTGCACACCTGTCTGACTCAACGTTCACGTTTATCCTGAAACTACAGGGAATATGACCATTAAGGGACACAGATCCTCTTCACAGAAAGAATAAGAAGACTCCATGACAGGAAAACATCATGTTAACTTAATTTTAAACCATGTGAAATATGCATTATGTCGATGCGGACATAAAATCTCCAAATCATCATCCACTTATTGCCCAATCTGAAAGCATTATCTTAAAACAGTTCAGATGATTGATGTTTGGTCAAAGTTCATTCACTTCAACTTGGTCAGGTCAATCTGTGGAATTGGATATAAGCTGTGGATGGTGTTAATAACCACCCCTTTAGTCAATATTCAAACCACTTTTTTTAGCTCTCTTAGCGCTAAGATGGTCATAAGTGCCATACCCTAACATTGACTTACGACTATCTTTGCGCTAAGATAGTCATAAGTGCCATACCCTAACATTGACTTACGACTATCTTTGCGCTAAGATAGTCATAAGTGCCATACCCTAACATTAACTTACGACTATCTTAGAGCTAAGACAGTCATAAGTGCCATACCCTAACATTAACTTACGACTATCTTATCGCTAAGACAGTCATAAGTGCCATACCCTAACATTAACTTATGACTATCTGAGCGCTAAGACAGTCATAAGTGCCATACCCCAACATTAACTTACGACTATCTTAGAGCTAAGAGAGCTTCAAAATTCTAGGCCCTGGACTACCAGAAGCGTGTACTTACATTCATGTCACATTCAATGATGGACACTGCAGTACCGGGCTTGGTTTCCAGGACACACAACTCATAGATCTGAAATACAGACATCAAGGAATTGTACAGACACAGTTGGCACTATTACAATAGCAGGTGTGTTTGTTATCATTAGGGCTGCAACGATTCACTCAGACCTCGATTTGAATTGATTTTCGATACTGGACCCTCGATTCGATCATTTTTTATTCGATTCTTCATACAAGTAAAAATATCATATTTCATTTAACAGAGTCGTCTTTTTAGGGGGAAATCCATCGTCCGTTGTCAACCAATCACGTTTCGCCTTATTTCAGAGCTCGAAACTGCTTGAGTTGGACTTCTGGCTGTGTGTAAATTGTTTACGTAGGTATTCAAAAATCGAATCGAAACTCGAAACTAAGGTGTCAGATTCAATGAATCGAACCGAATTGTTGCAGCCCTAACAGTCATATAGGACCATTCATAATTTATGGCTTGGGAGTGCGGGTGGGGTAGGGGTGCAGGTAGTTTGGGGGTGTGTGTGATGATGATTTCTACGGAGAACCATGTACAATGTGAATGACCACCATGCATGTAATCAATGATACCCACACAACCATAGTTTTTTTTTACTGAAAGGATTTTTGTAACAGAGCTAATAACAGATCTTCTGATATTGTTCTGATGAGAATATTTTGCTTTTTTGCTGTGAATCTAGAGTGATAGAAGGAAAGACACCACACCACATATCATTCACTATACAGCCCTAATGGCCAGAATATGAAGGACACTTGTCACTCACTTTGTCGTTGTATTTGATGGCGACCACATCTCCTTTCGTTAAACACGCAAAGTTCCTCAGAGCATTTTCAAGTCTGTACATAACAGTTAAGGAGACAAAGCTGGCATCTGTTTATCACATGATTGACATTCACAATCACCATAAGTCTGTGGAATTGGTAAAATTAGTAAATTTGATGGTGATAACCGATTCACTCTCATTAACAATTACCTAGAGTAATAAATCCGCTGTGGTGTATAAATTAACATCCTACAGGACTCAACTCAAGGAACTTAATGTGACATGTAGCTGTTGCATGAACATACAGTTGCCAGATACTAAACCAATTGTATCTGCCCCATATATTTTTCACAGTCGAAACTAGTGTTGGGAATTGGTGTAAATCTCATAATTGATGATTGGTTCATCACAACCGATCAATCATCGAAAATAATTGGTTAGCGTCATTTATCAAATTTTCCTGGTTATGTTTGTTAATGCACAAAAAATAAAGAAAAAACATGTAGTTCTCTCGGGTTTTTTCGCAAATTGCACAAAATGCATTTGCAAATTTCACATCTTTAAAGGATGACTAGTGTGTTAGGAACATACATTTCCTGGAGTTGTTAAGATAAATTTAATCAGGACTTGGAACGAGCTTATAGTGCTTATGCCATGTCGAGACAAAATCAACTTTTTTGAAAAATATTGTTATTGCCAACAAGTGTCCCAAAATTGTTTGTGTTCGATTATGAGAAAACATGATCGATTGTTTGTTCGTTTTGTCATTGCGACCAATCTTCGATTATTTCAATTAATCGGACCACCACTAGCTGAAACACAGGTCGGTCTTTTGCCTTTGTCATATCAATTACTGAAATGCTGCTGTAAAACATAACAGGAACACAAGCTTTAAGTACCATAGTTTCATGTTAATCTTACCGAAGTATGACAAATAACATATCAACAATACAAATGTTCAGATCTCAAAGAGACTGAAAGAATATTGACAACAGTGGGCTATGAACGATAAAAAAGAAAAAATACAAGCCATTTCAAATATTTTCCACTTACGTCTGGGGCGGTGGAGTAGCCTAGTAGTTAAAGCATCCACTCGTCACATCACCACATGGGTACAATGTGTGAAGCCCATTTCTGGAGTGACCCACCGTGATATTAATAATAATAATAATAATGTGTCCATTTATATAGCGCCAAACTCCACACTAGGTATGCTCATAGCGCTAACAATCAAGGCACAGCACATTTTTACCCCGGATAACCCAAGCTGCCTGTTAGGCGCTAGAAGGTTATAGTCATATGACTTTTTTCCACCGGGTACCCATTTTCCTGCTGGGTGAACAGAGACAATTTTGAACGAACTCACTTGCCTAAGGTGAGACCATATGTGTCACATGTGCTTCGTTGTGGGGCAGGACTCAAGTCCTAGAAACTCTCAGAAGTCAAGCTGCCAAACACGGTCACCCATCCAAGGACTCTCCGAGCTTGACGCTGCTTAACTTCACCGATTTGTGACCTGAGCTTTGAGCACAGGACCACGCGCCACCACTATTGCTGGAATATTGCTAATAGCGGTGTAAGGCTAAATTCACTCCCACTTGTGTCTCGATCTTTCACAATACCAGAATTTCACATCAATGTGCACGTTTCACAACTTTATAAGAGTATAGAAGTATTACATGTATCTGGTTGGAAAGGATACACAGCTTTTGGATTGGTGATGTCGAGGAAGTCGACGGACTGAGGCTGGAATTTGGCAAAGGTGGCAACTGAGAGAGAAACATTCTCTATCTGTATCAGCCCACCCTCATCTAACAGAAGGTTTCTCATCATCTGAAAAAGGTAAACAAGTTTCCAATTATCTGAAATATGCAAATAGGATTCTGATAATGCTGCTAAATTAATTGCAAAAATAGACAGTGAATTACTAAAAACACAAAGACCTTGGTTCTGATATCAATAACATCTGTCCTCTGAAGGAAATGGAAATATGTCTGTAGTCATCTGGAATTAAGCGAATCCAGGCATAGCTAAAGGGACATAACTCTGTTCAGAGACAACTCTGCATCCAAGACACAAACTTTGAACAACAAAATCTGAAGATATTTGAGAAAAGAATCATTACTGACAACATGACTGTATATTTTCCCCCTCAGCTTGTTAAAGGCCTGACATATTCTGAAAGTCTGTGAATAAACACTTGGCTGCCGTTGTACAAAACAAGTTAAAGGAGTTACGAGCACTAGACTGCCTTGTACAACGGTACCCTGGTGTTTAGGAAGGTCGTCAACTCAGAGTTTATTGGAGGTATGAGCTCAATGTTTAAAGGTCAGTGTTCCCTACACTTTTGAAATTTAATTGCCTATCCATTCTGCCAAACGTTTGACCTGAAATGAATTCAAGGTTACTCAAGGCTGTTATATTAGCTGACAAATCACTCCATCTTTGAGCGTCACTCACCCAGTATGGGATGTATATCCGGCCCTCGTCTGCCACAAACTCCAGCACGCCACAGTGCGTCTCTCGGCCATGCTTCTTGTTGGTCAGTTTGAACAACATCGGGTACTGAATGTTGAGACGAGCTGCAAACAAACACACACACTGACACTGCAGCACAAGATGATTCAGGATTGCAGATAATCTTGAAGCCATTGAGTATTCATTCACATAAGATCATGGTTAGCATTCATACGTGGTACTTGATGGTTGTCCTTGGTCTGTCAATACATTGTTTCTCCCCTTTGTACTGTCTATTGAGTTTTGTACACCAATGAGGTCTACTCAAAATACTTTTGGGAAAACATTAAATTAGTTTTACTTGATTTGTTGCCTAAAAGTGTGAATCCAGGTCTCAATTTCACAAAATGAAACCTATTTGCACCTGATGAAACCTTAGGGGCCATTCATAAATTATGGCTCAGATGGGGGAGTGATGATGATTTTAAGGGGAAGGGGTTCAGCAATTATGTTCTGGGGAGGTAGGGGGTCATCAATTTTGTACACATATATTGGGGCTGGGGGTGGTCAACAATTTTGTACATAAAGATATTTAAAATTTATCCTTAAAAATTATTGGAAGGGGTGGGGTGGGGTGGGTGCATTGATTTTGTACATGTTATTATATGCAGGTGTGTGTGTGTGTGTGTGTGTGTGTGTGTGTACTGTCACATACGTCGTACGTAAATTTTAACGGGGTCATTCACATTGCACATGCTTCTGCATAAAAATCATCATCACCCCCATGCCGTAAATTAGGAATGGTCCCTTAGGTAAGATTTTGCATATTTTCCGTGATCATCCATCTGATATGGATGTCAGATGTTTCATTGTTTTACTATTCTATTTTCATCGAAGCCAAAGTAAGTCTATTGTCTATCATGTTCACTCACAAAACATTCTAATTGTGTACTGTTGTGTATTTGAATCCTATACACTTCTAAGGCCGTGGCCAAACAGAACACAATAAACCATGTTGAGAGTTTACTCAGGAAGTGGGGTTTACAAACAGGGGTCCCCAGAGGATGCAAATATAATCAGCTTGACGCTACCGTCACACAAGGCTGCAGGAGTTGTCTCCCATATAAGTATCTACCATACATGTCCATACACTGCATGTACATGATCATGCATAACAACAGACATTGTCACAAATGTAAGTGTACATGTATTCTTGCTGGCTGGCATTCAAGGTTCAAGAAAAAAAATTTCAAATGCTATTCCTCTCTGCGTTTTAATATATGACAATATCTGTTTGAATTGTCTTCAATGTTGTTTGATGCTACAGACAGCTATTCTAGCTATATGATGGCTGTTTATAAAGACAGGCAAGTGATTGACATCATGAGCACTGATTCATGCATTTGGGATACTATGACGTGCATCAACCAAGTCACAGAGTCTGACCACCTGATACAGCCACCAGTACAGGCAGCTGGAAAATGGCATTGATTGTCGTCACACATCTGACTTCCAAATATGATCTGGGAGCAAGTCTTTATAAATCAAATTCAATGAAGTTGTAATATCAATGCTAAATTAACAATTCACTGCCACAGGAATGTGTAGACATTATTGCTCATAACCAAACATTCTGCAGCTCATTTCAGACTTAAAATTATTTTGTTTGTTTTTTTGTTGTTTATGGCCTATTCAGCAATATTCCAGCAATATGACAGTTATGGTTATGGGTGAGTGAGTGAGTTAAAATTTTACATCGCACCGGCAATTTTACAGCCATATAGCTATGAAAACAAGGCAATCATTTAAAAATATCTGTCAACAAAGGACAGCTAAAATAGATGGGTATATCACAATTGTAAAATAAAACCAACCTGGCCATAATTAAAATAAGAAGACAGTAGATTCAATAGATTCATTGTTACCAATTAAAAGCAGGTTATAAACCACTAACAACCAAAGTTTTACCACCTTACTGGGGATCAAGGGGACTTACAGTGCTTTTTGGCTTCCTACATGATTTGCCCAGCAGGATAACCAGATAAAGGGAGAAACCTGCTTGTTTGTCAAGATTTTTTCTAGTCTCACCATGTTTAGGGCATCATCCAGGATCAAGAAGTTTGTATTAACATATAATATTCAAATTCTCAATTCATTATTTTTATACTGCTAGGAAAGTTAGTTTTACAGTTAATAATATTCTAGTATTCTATTTGTGAAGTATCATTTGACAATCGTTCACCTGACCTTTTTCTGATACTTCTTCCCTTGATAATTTGTAGATATTGACACCATTAGAAAAGATGGGTTTTTTGTCTGACCAATTCAGTGGACAGTCTGGACATCACTACAGAACAAACTCACAATGCACAAAGCAGTTGAATATACTCACTGAGCTGATCGAGAGCTGAAGGTGGCATTATAACTGAAAACACAACAGACAAGATTAAATCCATGTCATATGAATCAAGACAATCTTACCTATATAAACCTCTACGGTATTCATGAGTACGGCTGATGCATATTGTAACACAGTTGCAGAGACATTAGTATTGAAAGTCATAAATTTTAAAATTGAAATTTCAAAAAGTGTTAGAATAAAAATCCTGTTGTGATAATTGATAACAATAATATATTTTGTTTGTTTCTTCTCTTAATAAACCGAACTGTTTGTAAATGTCAGAAACTCACTTTTGCCTCCCCTTTCCACATCCTCTCTGTCTCCCAGCATCGTGACGGAGTAGCATCGGTAGGTGGTCTGGAATGGGCGACCCACCTCCGGAAACATATGTCCAAAACCAAACTGATGATGAAATGAATATTGAATAACTAAAATTGATGCTCAGTATATTGGTAAACTGTACATCTTACATTTTATAATACAGTTAGTTATTTATATTGCGCCGGGTTGCCAGGCCATGAAGGTCTGCTTAAAGGGCGATTTAGAAGAAAACACCTCTGAAACTGTGAAAGTGAAGCACAGTATTCAATAGCATGATGCTAGAAAACCTTTGTCATGTCTGTCTTTGTCTGTCATGATCACAATCTACCTTTGCCTTTCATGTCCACAGTCTAAATTTGTCTACCATGTCCACACACTACCTTTATCAAATCCACAATCTACACCTGTTAACTCCACAGTCTTACTTACCTGTGTCAGTTACATAGTATACACGTGTCTGTCATGTACATAGTCTACCTCTGCCTGTAAGGTCCACAGTCAAAATTTATGTGCTATGTCCATAGTCTGCTTTGATTAGTCCATACGCAACCTTTGTCAAGTCCAATGTATACATTCGTCTGTCATGTCCAGTCTTCCTTTGATTGGTGGCCCAAAGATATTGACACCCAACTTTGTCCATGTATGTTCCAAGATAGGTTATGAAATAATTGTGTAACAAAAAACCCAGTAAATATCATAAAGATCTTGTGTAAACACTGAAATCTAAAATCATCATGCTTAGAGTGTGTTTACAGTTACAAAGTGACATAGGTGTCATAAATAGAAAGAAGACATAAAGGACATTAGAAACTTTTACTTGTTCTATGTTTGTGACATGAACAAGACTGGTGGCAGCACATTTCACAATATGTTTAACCTACTGTGCAACGTCTGAAATCATTTCTCAAGAAAGTCAGTTAGTTATTTTCCTAGATCTATCACATAAGCTAGAACCCCGGCTTTAAACATCTGTGTGTATACACTTTAGCGAATGACGACCAGTTAGTGACACGTACCATTTTCCAATCCGTGATAGAACTATTACTCGTTATATTAAGACGTGAATCACATATGCAATGACACTGCTTAACAGCTGAACAGGAAGTAAACAGTACGCACGCACAATCCCGGCGATATGTTTGTTTACTTCCGGTTCAACACTCACATATGGAAGCGAGCCCCTGATTGGGCAGATTCTCTGTTAACTTTTTATATGTTTTGCTTCAAATTACAATTATCCACTTTCACATCTGTCAAATGTAACTCATATCAGTCATGTTTACATTTTTCTTACATAATGTTGATACGAGAAAACGCCCACAAAGGTATATAATCTGTGGAATATAAAGTATTCTGTTTTAGTACTGCTAATCTTCAACCAATCGTTAGCTTTGTGTCATATACGCATTGGTCGTGTCAGCCCAGGGAACCGCGCCAAAATCGAATAACACGGACGAAAACATTGCGAAGATTTTGTTCTGATCATAATGTTTGTCAAGGATTTTAAGAAGAATTTCTATGACGCTATACAAAATCAGGTACACTACACTAATGAAATACAAAAACAGCATCGTATCAAATTCATACGAAAACATAAACAAATGTAAAGAAGGGCGAACGTGTTTACAATTTCATGAAGATAAAGTTATGCTTTTAGAAGCAGCTACCTCAATGTGATCTTTAAAAAAAAGCACATGTCGCATATAAATTTGAGAGTAAACTTAATTAATTGTAAACACATCTTGACCTGCGTCTACTTACATACCCAGGGTTTGATTAGAATGAGAGGTAACTAGCAAACATTTGAGTATTTGCTAATGTTCTGAGACAGTCTATGCAATAATGCAGATTAACAGGCGATGGTGAGGAAAGGGTTACTACGTTCCCCCGCTTATTTTATAAGGTACTTTTCATTACTTGTATATCTTGGTATTGGTTGAAAAAATTAGGTGGGGGTACGTAAGGAACTCTTACCCAAAGTGATATTTCATGAACTGGTCCAATTGCCCAATGAGGCATGCTTTTACACGCTTGTAAAATCCTCAGGCTTAGTCTTGTTGGATTTAGTATATGTCTATCTTTATCACTTTCCTATCAATCAATCATTATGCCTGGGTACAACTTTCTCCTACTTTCTGGTTCAACGGGGCGGAGGGGTAGCCTAGTGGTTAAGGCTTTCGCCCGTCACGCCGAAGACCCTGGTTCGATTCCCCACATGGGCACAATGTGTGAAGCCCATTTCTGGTGTCCCCCGTCGTGATATTTCTGGAATATTGCTAAAAGCGGCGTAAAAACTAAAATCACTCTCACTCATTCTAACTAAGCACCTCTTCATGACACTCTGGCCTGGACACCATCAACCAATCAAACAACCCTTTATGGATTACACCTTCTTAGTACTCGATGCATATGTAATGCTTGTCTACTGTTTCATCAAATTATATTCATATGCCATCTTGTATGCTTCACTGAAATGAATAAAAAAAATTAAAAAATAACATGGTATGCGAGGACCATGACCTGCCGAAGAGTGACATTGATGATGCAGCTGATGTTTATGATGTGGAAAAGTGACTATCACTTTAAGGAACTTGAAGGTGCTCTCACTCTTTGAAATTAAAGAGCTGTCTTCAGAATAAATAAAATGATGAGTTTTCAAAAAAGCTCTTTGAACTTACAATTTTGACTCTTACAAAATCCGGAAACGATATGATTTAAAGGTATGAAATAACACAACTTGATATTAATTCAATCTTTTTCATCATGTTAGCACTATTTTACCTCCCTTTTTTCATTTCAAAACTATTTGATGAACTTTACTCACGATTAGAGCTTGGAATTGACATTTATTTATTGTTTTGGAGCTTTTGGGAGTCATTTTCTAAATTTGTGAGTCACTAAAACAGCATTTTTTGGGACATGTGGGACACAGAAATTTGATGAAGTACCTCTAAAATCCTAACTAAAATCCTGTGGCGTCCTTGTGGACGGATATAATTGTTTTCTGGGAACGAACTTTCTGAGTTTGTAATGATATCCCATATTAAAATATATACATTCTGTTTACAATCATTATTCTAATGACATTGAAAGTAAGACGTATTATAGCATAATCATTATCAAGTCCATAACGCCTGAATGCCCACATAGCCTAATGAACTTTTCCTACCTAGTTGAATAATTTTAGGCCATATGTGCTGACACCAGTCATTGTATACGGTAATGATAAAAACTGTAAAATTCTTTCTTCTGTTTCAGCGAGTTCTAGTACTGGTGTCTTTCGATGTGGATGCATTATGTGCGTGCAAGATTTTGCAGGTTGGCAGATATGTCTTATTCTGTAATTTTGTTTCTTTTCTTTCTTCTTTATTTGAATTCTGGGGCAGTGGGGTAGCCTAGTGGTTAAAGTGTTGGCTCGTCACGCAGAAGATCAAGGTTCGAATCCCCACATGGTTACATTGTGTGAAGCCCATTTCTGGTGTCCCCCCGCCGTGGTGTTGCTGGAATATTGCTAAAGCGGCGTAAAACCAAACTCAGTCAGTCAGTCAGTATTTGAATTCTCTTTACATTTACTTCTGACGTGGGTTAGGAGACTGGCCTCATGTCTGGAGAAATGTCAGCAACAAACTGACATAGCAATATAATGCCCCTTAAGATGGGAAAAGAAGTTCTGATTCCACCTTTTTTTGATGTATGATCAAAGTGAAATAGATCACATAGTCTACACAAATGTTTGTTTGGGTCAGTTTGAGAGTACACTGTTATCCCAGTCTATGGTTACGTGTTGTGTTTCAGTATCACTATACACCATTGTTATAGTCAGCGGATGCTTGTTGCTATGGTTACATGTTTTGTTTCAGTATCTGTTCCAGTGCGACCAGGTCCTATACACCATTGTCCCGGTCAGTGGCCTGGAAGACCTGGAGCGGGCCTTCGTAGAGAATTCAGAAGGCGTGAGTTCTCATATATGTTAAATGGATGTATAGACAAATTGGAGGGTAGACGCCACAATTATGATTCAGACCTGGAGCGGGCCTTCGTAGAGAATTCAGAAGGCGTGAGTTCTCATATATGTTAAATGGATGTATAGACAAATTGGAGGGTAGACGCCACAATTATGATTCAGACCTGGAGCAGGCCTTCGTAGAGAATTCAGAAGGCGTGAGTTCTCATATATGTTAAATGGATGTGTAGACAAATTGGAGGGTAGACGCCACAATTATGATTCAACAAGCCTACACACATGTGGATGAGAAGGTGACCCAGTCAGGAAGGATCTTTCTGTGCAGAGTTGTCTCCCTTCTTCATGTGAGCGTATGCTGATCATGAGTTTTAAGGCCGGGGTGCAAACCTCCAAAAAACCTGTGGGTTTCTAGTTAGTCTCCTGTTGGCAACTCTTCAGCAGTGTAGATGTTTTCTGACAGGATTCCTAAGCTATGGGTGCCTGGCAAGAGCCTGGCGATGTCAAAAGTTAACCTTGGAATTTACTACTAGAATAAACATGTGTCTTATAGTAAATGTCCCAACAACTCTTTCACTACATGTTTTGATGACTAAAGAGATTAATTTGATTAACATATATGAAATTCCAAATTTTACTTATGTTCTGAAAATAAAATCTTCAACATGGTGGTGTCAGCATCAAATAAATGTACATCCCTAACCCTGCACAGCATGGGGTCAGGGGAGTGGGGAGGGAGTCATTTTCACATCCTGCCTGAAATATGAAACCCTGAATGAAACTTTTAGCCAACTCACAGGCTTGTTTCTATGGAAACGCACCTAATCTGGGCACCTGACTGATACAGTCGGAACTTCAAATCTGTGTTTGAAAAAGAGAAATATGTTTTCAAAGTGTATGTTTTGTAGGCTGTCTGCATACATACATGTTACAGTGAACCTTCACAACATACTTCTTTACAATGTGGCTTAATTTCATCATGAACCGGTTAGTCAATTTTGTGATATTTCATGGAATGTACTAGAATAGTGCATGGATTTGCATCAAAAGACAGCTTTAACAAGGCAAGGAGGTCGCACCCCATATGTGTATAGGTTTGAACCCCGGCCTTTAAACCTCTGGTAGTGGGTCAGCATCTCACCTGTAAAGATTGGTTTAGATTTTTCTTCCAGTCTTTCTTCCCGTATTCTCACTGCCCACCCACTGATATTACATATTCGACTAAATGACAAATGGTAAAAACTGTAGGTGAAATTTGGTCAGTATTTGGCCTATGATTACACAATGCAATGTAGTATGTGGTCAAATGTAACATTCTGCAAAATGGAAGTCGGACAACTGGTAGTCTAGACTGTGGACTTTGTGTACTGATAAGTGTAAATTGACACCGCTCCCACGGCTAGGTGTCTGACTTTGTGTTCTGGTGATTTGGTACTTTACTAAGAAAGTCTAATCCAAAATATAACAAACGTAATATTTGACCACTTTCTAAATGGCATTGTGTATTTCATTTCTAAATGGCATTGTGTAATCATAGCTTATCAGAGGGGTACACAAATTATTGCCTGTGTTGAAATGATATACCAGCATTCATGATGCTCTGTAAACATAGCTTATCAGAGGGGTACACAAATTATTGCCTGTGTTGAAACGATATACCAGCATTCATGATGCTCTGCAAACATAGCTTATCAGAGGGGTACACAAATTATTGCCTGTGTTGAAACGATATACTAGCATTCATGATGCTCTGCAACAATGTGCACCAGGAAACAAAATGGCATCTTTAATAAGACATGATAATATTTCTCACGCTACTGTCGGTGTTTCCAGATCAAGCATGTTGTGATGATCAACTGCGGTGCCACTGTGGATGTTGTTGAGATGTTGCAGCCACCGGAGCACGTCCGCTTCTACATCAGTGACAGGTACACTTCCTCTCCAGCATTTTCCCTGTAGGAAAATGTTTGTAACTTTGTTTGTTGGTGTACGCCGCACTCAGTGATATTCCAGCAGTCTATAAATAATCAAGCCACTAAAAACTCAAACAATGGCTCAGCTATTATATAGAATGCACATTTTTTTAAATATAATAGTGTAGTGGTAGAATTTTGTAAAATCTTTATTTCTTCACCAATTTCGTTCAAATTTGAAATATATGTAAATCATAACATATAAACACAATATATGATTACAAAAATCTAGATTTTTATTTTTTTAAATTATTGTCCAAATAGTGATTCGAACCCATGTTTTAATATCCCATGCTTTGACATGACTGAAATATGCTGCTCAGAATTAGTGAAGGACCACCTAGTTCTTTCATATAACATAAGGTAATCAGCCATGGTGCAGAAATTGAAATATACCTCAAAAGACCACTAATTCTTTCATATTACTAATCTATCATGCAGTAACAGATTAACTTTAGTGATAGGAAAGAATTTGCGATGACACAGTAATATGAAGGAATCATGTGGACCTTAACTTTAGTTGAGTAGTATGATTCATGACCTGAATATGATATGTTCTTTTGCTTGCAGTCACCGTCCGGTAGACATCCACAACGTGTTCAACGCTGTGCAGGTCAAGTTGTTGATGAAGGAGGAGGAGTTGACGGAGCTGCCAGAGTACGATGAAGTCTTCAGGGACGATAGTGTAAGTCAGAAACACGTCTTGTCGCACATCACTTCGGTTTGAGTCAAGTTGTAAGTCAGAAAAGCATATGGCGGGGTAATTTTTTGTTGCTGTGGTTTCATTACATACATGATACACACATCTAAAGAAACAATGTCATGAAAAGTTTGACACTATCATCATCCAGATCATTGGTACATATCTCCTCGACTGTCTCAGTTTGTTTGGAGCTTGGCCAACCGCTTTCAACCAGCCAACTGTCTCCCCACAGTTCATTGACGACGGAGCTGGCTACAACAGCGTCGCCGGGTGACGTTCATCATAAATCAACACTTCAGGTTTCTTTACCTAATCGCCGATCCAGATCACCACATCATTCTAGATCACCACAACGATCTAGATCACCATCACAAGCCCAATCTAGATCAACGTGCCGATCAAGATCACAGGAACGATCCAGATCACAGTCACGATCCGGAGCACAACCATGATCCACATCACATGATCAATCCAGATCACCTAACCGATCCAGATCACCAAACGGGTCCAGATCACAACTTCGAATCAGATCACCGGACATATCCAGATCACCGGACATATCCAGATCACCTAGCCGATCCACATCACAACATCGAAGTAGATCATCGGACCGATCCAGATCACCTGATCGATCCAGATCACAACCTCGAATCAGATCACCGGACTGATCCAAGTTACCTAACCGATCCGGATCACAACATCGAAGTAGATCGCCAGACTGATCCAGATCACCGAACCAGATCACCTGTTCGATCCAGATCACCTTATAGATCCAGATCACGATCACAGTTTCCAGTTAGTGCTTCAAATCGATCCCGATCACTTTACAAATCTTACCAACCAAGGTCACCTATACGATCTAGATCATCTTACAGAGTCATTGACCAATCGGGATCACAGTACAGATCCACATAGGATAGTCGAACCAGAGCTCCAATAAGAACCAGATCACCAACTAGAACTACAGCAACCCGGACTAGTTCTTCATATCATACCGGATCACCTAGCCATACTAGGGAATCCAGATCACCGGCTTACCAACCTACTTCGGTACTTACCACGTCAAGATCTTAATACAGTTCCTCTGACCGACGTTCGGGTGATCATTGCTCTGATACCACTAATAGGCCTACAGTCTCTTATGATGTTCCGTCTACACGCTCTGAGAATCCTTTGATTCACTCTAGGATCATCGCTGAGTCATGGGAACCTGATAACATACCCACTCCTACAGCGATCCCCGATATAAATATGATGATCAGGGCCATAACCTCAGCCTGGAACCAAATACAGCCGTCTACTCCAGCCCATCCGGCTTCGGTAGCTCCTGGCTCTTCATCTGGTCCACCTCCTGAGATTGATCCAGTCCAAATAGCCATGCCTGCATCTCCCGCTCACTCTGAGTTATCTACCCCTTGGGGTAGCTTTGCAGCAGTTGAGACACCTCAGGTACTCTTTTGAATTGTTGAGAAGCTCCAACTTCCCTTGAGTACTTCAGCAGATGACCTGGATCACTCTTATACTCTTAGGAACTGAGGATGCGACCCATTCAGCAAGCTTTGGCTGGAATGTGGGTTCACTCCCAGGGTTACGAGTTGATTCTCCACACTCCGGGATGGCTGAATCCTCATTTGCGGTGGTGGACAATGGCAGTGAATTTATCCAGGGGGATCCCCTTGGACATCCCTTCGCCAGATATCTTGATTCAAACAGACGCCTCCCTCACAGGGTGGGGTGTGTGTGCTGGGCCACCTGTCAGTCTCAGGTCTGTGGTCGCAGAGCGAGGCGCAACTGCACATCAATGTGCTGGAATTGAGGTAGTCCGGATAGTGTTCCAACGCTTATGGGAGCAGGTTCAAAGCCATGTGGTTCGTCCGGAGATGGACAACCAAATGGCAATGACCTATATCCTGAAGCAGGGCGGTACGGTTTCCCCATCTCTCCTGCAGGAGGCGTGGCAGTTTCGGCTCTGGTGCGACCAGTTCGACATACGGGTGATGCCTGTTTATCTCCCCAGGGCGGACAACGTTCGAGCAGACGCACTCTCTTGATGTATCCTGGCCCCACACTAGTAGATGCTGGGTGATTTTGGGGATTATCTCCCAGTTGTTCGGGTCATTCCAGATGGATCTGTTTGCTTTTGGAAGGACCAGATTCTGGTGTTTTGCTCTCGATACCGGATCCCAAAGCCATCGCCTCGGACGCTTTCCAGCTCGATTGGACAGACAGGGTTCTGGTGGCGTTCCCACCGTCAAACGAACGGCTGCTATCAGGAAAGATAAGCAGCTGTTCTGCTGTTATGGCGGTGGTAAGGCTGGTCCTCCGGCGAACAAGCAGACCATATCTAGGTGGCTTGTCTCTGCCATTTGTATGAGTTACACTCACAAAGGTTTAACTATTCCTGATGGGTTAAAGGATCATTCGGTTAGGGCTCTAAGATTGTTTGACGCTATATCCACTGTTTTCCCTCCCTGCACCACGCTTTGCTGGTGTGGGATTATAAGCGGTATATTTAGGACTTACCCATACATTCCTTCCCATTTTGATGGTTGGGGGGTGGGACGTCCGTCATTGTAATTTTGCCAGTAGCATATAAGCTAGGCTCCTTTTAACCCGCCTTGCCACGCCCCCGACTGATTGACATCAGCGGTCACGTGACTTGGTAAGTGTGTTTTTCTCTGTCTCTCAGCTTCGGCTGTGCCTTCGATTGAACTAAGGGAATGATAGCCAGACAGAATACCGCTCCCGATTCACCTTCGTTGGGAGTCTGTCTTATGCTTATATGTACCACAAGGAGGACTTCTTCTGAAAAAGAATTATACAAACCTGTAGAGGTTATGAATTCTTTGAAGAAAGTCCTCCTTGGGGTACGGCCGCCCACCTCCCCTCATTCTGTCTGACACGTTCAGCATGAAAAGTGAGGTACGAGGTAAGCAGCCAGAGTTACCTGCTCTTGGATGTAGGGGGTCCTGTGAGGGGCCCTGTAGGGGTGGTCTCACTAAACAAAACAATTTTTTTGTTTGGTAAAATATTTTATTGAAATATTGTTACAACTGTCGTAGGTATTTTAAATGGACATTTATATGCTTATATGTTCCCCAAGGAGGACTTTCTTGAAAGAATTCATAACCTCTACAGGTTTGTATAAATTTCTGGGAATATGGCTCATCACACAACAGAATCACACGGTCGTCCCAGAGGATCGTTGGGTCAAGATACAACATATGATATCTCAAGCAATGCTCTCTCCGCTGACACTATGTGCTTGGCAAAACATGCTTGGTCTACTCACCTCAGCTCAAGACATGACTCGCAGAGGGAGATTACAGCTCCGCCCACTACAATATTTGTGAACGCCCATCTCATCTCGACAGTTTGGATCCACTGATACTACTGGACAGCCTGAAACCATAACTCCTATGGTGGACTCAGACGTCGAATGTTTGCAGAGGAACCTTTTTGTCAGAGCCGGCTTGCAACACTCATCTCTACGTGGAAGCATCACTACAAGGATGAGGTGCTCACCTCGACAATGAAGTGGCAGCAGGGAAGTGGTCGAGTCAGGATCAGAGTCTGCACATCAACCTGCTGGAGATGAAAGCAGTGATCAATGCTTTACAACACTGTTCCAGCGTACTAAGGAACGCAAGGCTCACGGTCCACACGGACAACTCCACAGTAGCGTTCTACATCAACAAACAAGGATCAACTAGGTCAACAAGTCTGCTAAAACTCAGCTTTCTCCTGTTCAGCATCGTCGACAACCTGAACATCTACATGAAGGTATGTCACATTCCAGGAGCAAAGAATGTCATAGCAGACACCCTATCTCGTCCACTACAATCATCCCTGATGGAATGGATGTTACATCCAGAAGTGTTCCGGATCGTCATACAGCTAGACCTGTTTGCAACAAAGTTCAACAAACAACTACCAACTTTCGTCTCACCGATTCCGGATCCTCAGGCATGGGCAACAAATGCTTTAAGCATCTCCTGGGAAGGACGAAATGCGTGTCCACCTCCAGCACTATTACCACAAGTAATACAGAAAGTCAAGCAGACGACAACGCTGCAACTGATTTGGGTCGCACCCTATTGGCCAGCGAGGGTATGGTTTCCCCCGTCATAGTACAAGAACTCTGAAGTCCAACACTGAAACTACCAGAGCGGTCGAACCTGCTCATCGATCCACACACCAAGCAAGCTCACACTAATCCGGCATTGTTCCAGCTACATGCGTGGAGCATATCAAAGCTCACCTAAAGACAAGAGGGTACTCCTCCAGAGCAGCGAAAGCAGTGACACTAGCTCTACCTCAGATCAACTCGCAACTTGTACAACGACAAGTGGTAGAGATTTGAACAGTATGCAACGAGGAAAGGCTTTACAAAGGCTCTGAGAAAAATCTCACGCTTTTATCATGTGACTTGTGAAAATCAACGCTCTGGAGAGCAAATGGTTTAAGTCCATGCACACGTCAAGGACAGACTAGCATGAGTGATAGACCCTGTACTTGTATAGGACTTACTTGTAGATGAAGAAGGGTCGCATCTCCACTTGATGCACGCCATCAAGAGATGGAGTTGCAATAGATAACTAATGGAACATTAGTATATCTAAATTCCACACGGAAATGTCAGGAGAAGTTTCAATAGAAATCTGACAAGTTGTGGTTTATAGGGTGCTGTATAGGGACCCAGGTGCTCTCACAACCATCCTCAAGGGCGAAGAAGGAGAGAGTGACAAACATAGCTGGTCATGTGACCAAAAAGGGTGCCAAAGGAGGCAAGGGAGACTACTCGTGGGTGAGTGAATATTTTACGTCCGCTTTTTAGAAGGGAACTTCAAGTGATTTCAAGTGTTCCACTATCATTCGTAAGAAGAAGGAGACAAGCATTTAGCATGAGTCAGGATAAGTATCAAATATCAATTTTAGTCAGAAAACAAATTTTTGGGATACAGAGGTAAGTAAAAGCAAGTTGTAGACTTTAATACAACCGATGACTGGTGTTGTTTCAGTCAGACGAGGACTCTGGTAATGAGAGTGACAGTTCTGACAGATCGGGGAAAAAACGGAGGTTTGACGAGGCAGCCATAGACAGACGGAGAGAAAAGAGATTGTGGAACGAAAATAGGTGAGGTGAAAGTCAATAAGGTTGTATCTTCAATCATATCCGATAATTCAACCCTCAATTCCATGTTTCAACCCTCCAATGATTCTGTATTATAATTGGCCAAGAAACTTCTGCTTGTGATGTGACTATTAATAACTTCCAAGCTGCCATCGTTGAGCTGGTGACCCGTGAAGATCCGGGTTAGAACTGGTCTTCAGCAACCCATGCTTTGTCATATCAGATGACTAGTGTGGTCAGGCTCTCTGACTTGGTTGACCGAAGTCAACGTATCCCAATCACATAGATCGATGCTCATGCTTTTGATCATTGGATAGTCTGGTCCAGATTGTGTTATTTTCAGACCGCTGCAATACAGCTGGAATATTGCTGAGTGTGCCATTAAACAAAACAAAACAAAAAGAAAACATGTTCAGCTGGAATAGTGGTGAATGCAGAATGAAAACTGGTGGGGTTTCTGGGGCAGAAGTGACCTCATGTCCTCTTGAGTGTCAGAAACTCTGATCTGGAAACACAATACCAGTTTGCATGACTTGTCTGTTACACAATGAGACCCGTGAAGATCCGGGGTAGAATAGGTCTTCAGCAACTCATGCATGCCACAAAGGCGACTATGCTTGTCGTAAGAGGCGGGATCGAGTGGTCAGGCTCGCTGACTTGGTTGACACATGTCATCGCGCAGATCGATGCTCATGCTGCTGATCTCTGGATTGACTGGTCCAGACTCGATGATTTACAGACTGCCTCCCTATAGCTGGAATACTGCTGAGTGCGGCATAAAACTAACCTCACTCACTCACTTACTGTTACACAATGAAATTTGTTTGGTTTCATTTGTAAACAAAAAATGAATAAACATTATTGTTTTATGATCCGTGAAGCATTTGGTACTTTCAGTGTAGAATTCAGTGAAGTCATTTTGAATGTGAGTTAAACCCCATATTTACCCTCATCACTCTACACACAGCGAAATGTTTCATTCTAAAGGAATTCAAAGCAGTCTTCTGTTTCCTCTTAGCGTATTAAATGCTTGATCTGACAACTGTCTAATTGGAGGTCCATTTCAAAGTCACCAAGAGAAATTGTGCACAATTTTGCCGTAAAACTTGGAGGTCGGGAATTCTTTCAGAAATGTGTGTGTTCTATCTAGTGTTGGGAATTGGTTAAAATCTCATAATTGATGATTGGTTCATTACAACCAATCAATCATCGAAAATAATTGGTTAGCGTCATTTATGAAATGTGTTAATGCACAAAACATGAAGGGAAAAACCATGTAGTTCTTTGGGGGTTTTTTTTGGCAAAATTTCACATCTTTAAAGGATGACTAGTATGCAGGAACATAAATTTCTTAGAGTCTTTAAGATAAATTCAATCATGACTTGGAACGAGCTTGTAGTGCTTATGAAATGTAACAGACAAAACCAACCTAGTGAAAAATACTGTTAATGAAAACAAGAGTTCTAGAATTGTTTGTGTTCGATTATGAGAAAACATGATCGATTGCTTGGACGTTTAGTCACTGCGACCAATCTTCGATTATTTCAATTAATCGGACCACCACTAGTTCTATCACAGCAGAACAGAGATGAAATACCCTTGTCGGTTCTCATACTATCAACCACTGGTTTACTCGATCACCTTGGAAACAGCCATTACTTGATGTGATGGATACAAGTCAGACCCTAGAAGCAGTCTTGATAATCGGTGTCTGGTGTTTCTCTTGCAGGAACAAGGTCATATTTGACTACACAAAGTTCACATCATATGGAACTTCAGTAAGTATAGAACTCCGTCTTCTTTGGGCCAAAGTTTAGTGGATAGCTGAGTAGTTAAGACGGTCTCTCATCACCTAAAGCCCAGGTTCAAATCCCCACATAGGTACACTGTGTAAAGCTGGAACATTGCTGAAGGGAGGATGGATATGTATTATGTTGCTTTTAGTGCAGAACATAATGCAGCATAGTTTTAAAGCAACAAATCAAAGAAGGTTTATTTGGCTGATGGGCATGCTCTTGATATATTTGAGATCCGGGTTAGAATTGGTCTTCAGTAAGCCATGCTTGTCATAAGAGGTGACTAATGGTATCGGGTGGTCAGACTCACTGATTTGATTGACAAATGTCATTGTATCCCTGTTGAGTAGATCGATGCATATGCTGTTGATCACTGGATTGTCTGGTCCGATTATTTACAGATCAACGCCATATAGCTGGACTATTGCTGCGTGCGGCATAAAACTGAACTCACTCACTCACTCACTGATTCCATTACCATCTAGAATGTTGATCCCCCTATACAGAATATTGCCAATATGTTTATCATGTGGAGGTTAATTGCTCCATCATAAGTTAACAATAGAATGAGACTGAACTACATAATTTAATGACTTCTGTAATGAAACATGCCAAATTAATATGTATCTGTAATGATTTGTTTTCAGTCCTCCTTATTAATGTTTGAAATGGCGTGGAAGATGTCTAAAGACACCAATGATTTATTGTGGTGAGTTATCAAGATGTCAACACAGTTGACATTGACCGTGTCTTTTCAATTTGTCCTGCAGAGTTTGTTCAAACTTTAGGTAACGAGGAATAACCCAACAAAAGTTAATAAAATCATTAGAAATGTATGCATGTCTGGTAGCCCAAGACCACTAAATATGGACAGATTAGAATAATTGTATTCCTCGTTGAAGTATTTAAGGACTATATGTCAGTTTTGCTATAACTAAGTAACATCACCTGCTCCCTTCTTGTTCTCTAGGCTGGCTATTATCGGTGTGTCAGACCAGTATGTTCATTTCAAGACCCCAAGAGACAAGTACATGGATGATGTTATGGCGCTACAGTCTCACGTAGCTCGGCACAACCATCGGTGAGTTGTTACAACCTTAGTGCTACGATCATCTACAGTCTCACGTAGCTCGGCACAACCATCAGTGAGTTGTTACACCTTTAGTGCTACGATCATCTACAGTCTCATGTAGCTCGGCACAACCATCAGTTAGTTGTTACAACCTTAGTGCTACAATCATCTACAGTGTCACGTAGCTCAGCACAACCATCGGTGAGTTGTTACAACCTTAGTGCTACAATCATCTACAGTCTCACGTAGTTCGGCACAACCATCAGTGAGTTGTTACAACCTTAGTGCTACAATCATTTACAGTCTCATGTAGCTCAGCACAACCATTGGTGAGTTGTTACAACCTTAGTGCTACAATCATCTACAGTCTCACGTAGCTCGGCACAACCATCAGTGAGTTGTTACAACCTTAGTGCTACGATCATATACAGTCTCACGTAGCTCCGCACAACCATCGGTGAGTTGTTACAACCTTAGTGCTACGATCATATACAGTCTCACGTAGCTTCGCACAACCATCAGTGAGTTGTTACAACCTTAGTGCTACGATCATATACAGTCTCACGTAGTTCGGCACAACCATCGGTGACTTGTTACAACCTTAGTACTACAATCATCTACAGTCTCATGTAGCTCGGCACAACCATCGGTGAGTTGTTACAACCTTAGTGCTAAAATCATCTACAGTCTCATGTAGCTCGGCACAACCATCGGTGACTTGTTACAACCTTAGTGCTACAATCATCTACAGTCTCACGTAGTTCGGCACAACCATCGGTGAGTTGTTACAACCTTAGTGTTGCTGATCATCTGCTGTTTCACGATCATCTACAGTCTCGCATACCTCGGCACAACCATTGGTGACTTGTTACTACCTTAGTGTTACAATCATCGTAAGTGTGTTAGGTATGGGAGTAGAGATCACCAGGCCTTAGATTGCTGTATGCGATGCCCTGTTTCACATGCTGATGTTAGTGATTAGACAGTCATTACATCTTGTCTTTTATACACGTCTTTTAGATTACAGCTGACATTGCTCTGTGGAACCGGTTCTTGTTATATATGACTGACACACTGTACATTAAACTATCCATATTTCAACAAGACTTTACAAAATGTTAACCTTGGATTAGTCAGTTCAGGGTATCAATCCTGCAATCTACCCGGACTTAAGAGTAAACTTGATTTAGTTTGGTGAGAAAAAAAACTGCATTCAAAAAATGGTTTGGACATAATGGAAAATACTGCATTCAGATTCCCAACTGTGTCATAACTGTTGCTGTGTTACTATGGTTCCAGAGGAGACGACGAGGAGAACCTCATCTCCATCAACTGTTTGAAAATTGTGTTTGATGAGGAGCTGACGCTGACGATGTACCGCCACTGGTCCTTGTTTGAGTCCATCTGTCACTCGGTCGGTATGGCGTGCAAGTTCAAGGTGTGGACGCTCAAGGGACAGAAGAAACTCAATGAGTTCTTAGCAGAGATGGGGTAATGTCAGATATTCTGTGAGAAAATAACAGATAAAATGATGAATAAAACCATGACTTTAATCAGATAACTGCATTCTTTAAACTTGTTTCCACTTTAATTGCCCAGTTTTAAAAATTTGCGTGGGTTATTGCGATCAGCATGTCCATCCATTCATGTGGTCTTTGTTATCCCCCGCAACAACGAAGGTCCGTCCGTGTGTCCGTCACACTTTGTCCGAAGCATATCTCCTAAACTATTGGTGATAGCTTTACCAAACTTGGTACACATGTCAACCATGATGCCTAGATGTGCCTTTTGGGGGTTAGACCCAGATATGAATATTAGTTTTTGCTGTCTCCATCAGGGATGGCAATTTTCCGCTGATTTCCGCGGATTTTATGTCAAATTGTTCAATTGTGAATCGTCTAAATCCATTGAGAAAACCCCATTCGATGACACAATATTAAGTTTTCCGCTAAAAATAGATATTCTTGTTGCCATCCCTGCTCCATGGAAACGTGATTTAAGCTGTGACTATGAGGATGTCATCTTGTCTGTAGCAGATCTTCCAAACTATACATGCTAGCTTCATCAAACTTGGTACATATCTCTAGCATGATCCCTAGATGTGCCATTTGGTCAGTTTATAACCAGTTTACCTAGATAGCATACAGACGTTGACCCAACGTTGGCAAAACCATTGCCAACGTTAAGCAACGGGCCAACGTCTGTATGCTCTCTAGGTAAATTGGTTATAAATTGTGTCATTGAACCCCCCCATCCCATGACACAATATTAGTTCAGATTTAAAACAGATTTTGCTGTTGCCATCCCTGATGATGCTATGTTCATAGCAGCATTAAGCGTCACTCAATCATTATTCCCTCCCTCACTCATCCACTTCCTTCCTTCAGGATGCCACTGAACCAGTGCAAGCAGAAGTTCTCGGCCATGGACACGGAGCTGAAGGGCAACATCAAGGGCATGATACAGGACCAGATGAACAAATATGGGTCAGTTCCATCACCGATCTCTTTCACCTAGGGGGATCAATGTGGGAGTCGCTGGTTGCCTGTTCTGATGAAGTCCCATCTACAGAACGTCTCATGTACTGTTCCAATGTCTGTAAAGGATTTCCCATCTACATGGTGTCTGCTTGTCTAGAAAGGTCCCCATGTCTGATTAGGGTATTAGGGTCCCTAGTCTACATAGGTCTCCTGTCTGATAAAGTCCCATCTACAAAAGGTGTCATATACTGTTCCAATGTCTGTAAAGGATTTCCCATCTACATGGTGTCCGCTTGTCTAGAAAGGCCCCCTGTATAATTAGGGTCCCCCAATCTACATAGGCCTCCTGTCTGCAAGCTGATACGCCAATCACGGTTTCAAGCAGTTTGTGACGTCTAGGCTTATAGGTGAGGTGAGGTGAAATTGAGTTTAATGTCATGCTTGAGAATATTTCGCTCATATGACGACGTGCATGTGTGTGTATGTGCGGCTGCTTGTACTAGCCCAGACTGAAGCTGGTTTTATAGTGCTAGCCCACTGAGATACCATGCCGCAGTGAAGCATGAATACCCCACTCAGACACATTATACTGACTCCGAGCCGACCAGTCCTTGTTGTACCCACTAAAACCGAGTGCCAGGCAGGGACCAACAAGTACCATATTTTAACATCTTTTGGTATGACGCGGTCGGCTATCGAACCCGCGACCTTCTGCTCTCCGGGCGGACGCTCTAACCACTACATCACGGAGGCGGTCTCTAGGCTTATAACTAGTAATGGTAACAATGTAGCCATAATAGTTAGCATCAGCTATGTTTTAGCCATATGGTGACAAGACCATAATCTGCACAACTGTATCTTAAGACCATTCACTCACTAATCCCGCTATTCTTTGGTGGAGACTGGCATGAGGAACTAACTGCCGAAATTTGTACTGAAGCATTCAGTGAGTGAGTGAATGAGTTTGGTTTTACGCCGCTTTTAGCAGTATTCCAGCAATATCATGGTGGGGGACACCATAAATGGGCTTCACACATTGTACCCATGTGGGGAATTGAACCCGAGTCTTCGACGTGACAAGCGAAGCTTTAACCCCTGAGCTATCCCATCACCAAGGTGAGAACCAGGACGTCAAGGGTATTGACTCAGGTTTATATGCAAAACAACATTTGATAGGAATATTCAGAATGGAATAAGGTTGCTTGGAGATGGTGTCATGAAAATAGTATCCCATATAGTAAGGCTCATGTTTTTCATCTCTGTTTGAGGTTAAGAAATTTCAAAATTCAGGTACACCAGTAGCTGTTCTCAAGTTATGTCACATAGCCTGGTATCCCTTTGACATGTGTATTTTAATAATAATAATAATAATAGTGCCTATTTATAGTACGCACAAATCCACGCTCGTAAGCATGCTCATGGCGCTATATATTTGTATACCTAATCCACACTTTTCTATTTCTCCAATATTTAAATGTTTCGTACTTTCCTCACTTTGACGTTCCTCCCTTATCCAGCTCGTATGCTGAGGTTTAACATAATTATTGTTTTCTGCATAACTCTTACATTGCTTCATCCAGACTGGTGATGCAGGACATAGTGATCCCATCATTCTCAGCCCAATATGGCTACCGAAACAAGCTGTGTGCCACGGACGCTGTGTACGCATGCTGTGCAGTATTGGAAGGAACTGTAAGTACAGCTATTCCCTTCCTACTGTTACTATATTTCTCATACCAGTGTAGTGAACTATTAATTGATAAATTATATCAATGGCTGATAAAGACTGTCACAGAACCTGTCGTTCTGTTGTAGGAGAAAGGCAAGACTCCCAATGATTGTTTCCTTGATGCAGTTGATATTCTAACAAGGTAGGTGTCTGTAGATATTTTCATGCAGCTAGTGAGAATGACCTGATGATTTATGTGCATGCACAAACATTGTGCCCTGCCAGTTACAGGAAAGAGGGTCTCATCAGGTATTGATTGCATTAGGATGTTCTGAAGGTAATGTTACAGCCTCATGATACACTCCATGTTATGTTACAGCCTCATGATACACTCCATATTATGTTACGGCCTCATGATACACTCCATGTTATGCTACAGCCTCGTGTTACAACCCAATTTATGTTACACCACATATTATATTACAGCCTCGTGTTACACCCCATGTTATTTTACAGCCTTGTGTTACACCCAATGTTATTTTACAGCCTCGTGTTACACCCCATGTTATTTTACAGCCTCGTGTTACACCCATGTTATTTTACAGCCTCGTGTTACACCCCATGTTATTTTACAGCCTCGTGTTACACCCCATGTTATTTTACAGCCTCGTGTTACAACCCATGTTATTTTACAGCCTCGTGTTACACCCATGTTATGTTACAGCCTCGTGTTACACCCCATGTTATGTTACAGCCTCGTGTTACACCCATGTCAAGTTACAGCCTCGTGTTACAACCCATGTCAAGTTACAACCTCGTGTTACAACCCATGTCAAGTTACAGCCTCGTGTTACACCCCATGTTATGTTATAGCCTCATGTTACACCACATTATATTACAGCCTCGTGTTACACCCCATGTTATACTACAGCCTCGTGTTACAACCAATGTTATTTTACAGCCTCGTGTTACAACCCATGTTATTTTACAGCCTTGTGTTACATCCCATGTTATGTTACAGCCTCATGTTACACCCCATGTCAAGTTACAGCCTTGTGTTACACCACATATTATATTACAGCCTCGTGTTACACCCCATGTTATGCTACAGCCTCGTGTTACAACCCATGTTATTTTACAGCCTCGTGTTACCACCCATGTCAAGTTACAGCCTCGTGTTACACCCCATGTTATGTTACAGCCTCGTGTTACACCCCATTATATTACAACCTCCTGTTACACCCCATGGTACGCTACAGCCTCGTGGTACAACCCATGTTATTTTACAGCCTTGTGTTACATCCCATGTTATGTTACACCCATGTTATGTTACAGCCTCATGTTACATCCCATGTCAAGTTACAGCCTCGTGTTACACCACATATTATATTACAGCCTCGTGTTACACCACATATTATATTACAGCCTCGTGTTACACCCCATGTTATGCTACGGCCTCGTGTTACAACCCATGTTATTTTACAGCCTCGTGTTACAACCCATGTCAAGTTACAGCCTCGTGTTACAACCCATGTTATTTTACAACCTCGTGTTACAACCCATGTCAAGTTACAGCCTCGTGTTACACCCCATGTTATTTTACAGCCTCGTGTTACACCCCATGTTATGTTACAGCCTTGTGTTACACCCCATGTTATGTTACAGCCTCGTGTTACACCCCATGTTATTTTATAGCCTCATGTTACAACCCATGTTATTTTACAGCCTCGTGTTACACCCCATGTTATTTTACAGCCTAGTGTTAAACCCCATGTTATGCTACAGCCTTGAGTTACACCACATATTATATTACAGCCTCTTGTTACAGCCATGTCAAGTTACAGCCTTGTGTTACATCCCATGTTATGCTACAGCCTCGTGTTACACCCTATGTTATTTTACACCCTCGTGTTACACCCCATGTTATGTTACAGCCTCGTGTTACATCCCATGTTATGTAACAGCCTCTTGTTACACCCCATGTTATGTTACAGCCTCTTGTTACACCCCATGTTATGCTACAGCCTCGTGTTACCCCCCATGTTATTTTACAGCCTCGTGTTACACCCCATGTTATGCTGCAGCCTCGTGTTACACCCCATGTTATGCTACAGCCTCGTGTTACACCCCATGTTGTAGACTTATGTTACCAACCCCATTCACTGGAGGTGATGATCGCTGTCATCTCATTGTACAAGTCATCATAGTGAACCAGGTGGTCAGGCTTGGTGACTGCTTGTTGTTGAACCCCCAAGTGTTGATTGTTCATAATATCAGCCTCTTGTTTGTCTGATCCGTAGGTTTATTTACAGGCTTATTTAAATGTACTAATTTTTCCTTATCCTGACTCATGCTCTTTTGCTTGTCCCCTTCCTCTTGCGAACATAGTGGAACACTTGTATCTCCTTAATTGAAGCTCCCTTCAATGTAAAATCACTAATTGGTACTCACCCACGAGTTACCTCCCCTGCCGTAAGGGCGGGAACAGGTGTCGCCACCCTCTGGCCTCATGCTTCACTCTCTCCTTCTTCGCCCAGTGAGCAGGATGTGAGAGCGCCTGTGTCTCCTTACACACTATATCCTTTGGTTTTTCTTAGTTAGTTACCTTTTATAGCTTACTATAAAGGTATAGCTAGTATCCTTCAGTTATTTGCGTTAATAATGTAATCGTATTTCTACTGTTTATTCACGTGAGTTCGTGATTGTTCAGCTAGTTTTACATTGATGAAAAACTGTACTATTTGTAGATTACGTTTTTCCGCTGCGGATCCGCGCATGTGGTATGCCCTAGTTGTACTAGCCTTGTGCGTTTGACTCACGCGTTGCAGTTACTGCATAAATTTAACCAATTCTGCCTTTGATAAATACCATCTTTTGCGCCTTGAGGTGTTGCAGATAGGTCACGCAAACTAGGTGTAGACATGGCCGATCGCCGGATTGCCCATCCAGTCAACTGCTGTCGAAAGTGATCCCCTCCCGTCTGGTGTTCTGCTTGAGACCCCATCGAAGAGGGACGTGGGATGCAGTCCGTCACCTCTAAGAAGCGACCGGCCTCTCCAGACATCCAGTCATCGCAGACAAAGTCCAAGAGGGCCTCAACGTCTTCTCAAGCGACTTCAGACTGCCCCAGGGCAGCGTCTTCCTCCAAAGGGAAATTCCGAAGTCATCGAGAACTCTTCTCAGACGAGATCGCTCCAGCAGCAGAATTGGGCCTCTACCGATGACCAGCCCATCATCATACCCGACATCGCCACAAGAAGCGACCAGTGACAGCGACAGTGGCGTCAGCAGAGATCAACAAGCAGCCTGATGCCTCTACACTGATGTCAGGCAGCGAGATGGCTGAGGGCCCCACCGCTAACACAGCAGAAAGGGCACCATCTACTACGTCGCAGATCATCCCCAAGCGATCTTATGAAACAGATCATGATTATGATGGAAGGCCACTATAGACTGGAGCTTAGCCATCCCAGGGTCGAGGCCGCGAAGGCTCCAGCGTGGACAGCACCCCAGGGGCACCATCTGTCAGCGTAGCAGCCCGCGACAATGCAGCCTTCGCGAAGGAAGTCACAGACCACCTCGGCCGAAGGACCCAGATGTACAGCCTTCGCGAAGGCCAGCCCATGGCGGGAAGAATCATCACCTTCTTGGTCATACTCAGATATGGAATCTGATCACCAGACCACCACGCCAAGCCTTCGCGAAGGTCATATCATCGTTCCCCAGGACCCGGATATCTGAGAAGCAGCGAAGCAGCGTTCGCGAAAGAGACACCTGAACCCAGATCGTCTTCATCTAAAAGATCAGCAAGGGACTACACAAGAGCTTGGCGAAGCTATCAGTCCCCTCATAGATCGCCAAGAAGGTCAACCTATCGATATAGATCACCAAGGCGATCACCTCGCCCGATCACCTGCGTCGATCACCTCACAGGTCTGCACATAAGCCTACAACTAGATCTCCACAAGCGTCAAGCGATATAGAGATAGAGCCACACAGCCCTACATCAGAAGAGCAACAACCTCTTATCTATGATGATGGAATGGAAGATGATGGAGGAATTATTTTCTCAGATGCAGAGATAAGATATTGGATGGTCAATAATCTAGATCTCTCATCACCTTCCAAAAGTGGCAATAAAGAAGCAGACTTATCTGATGAAAGAAGATGGCGCAGATGCTATTACACTACCCCCAATCGAGCCGATTCGCGGGCGGTACCTCAGAACCTAGATACAGCATTTAACAAAGCCACAAAGGTTCAGGCGCCACATCTGCCAAATTTCGGCGCCAAGAAGTTCTCCGCATAATATGGAACCCTTCTTCAAAGCGCCAAGACATCGATGAGAACTATAAGCTGATCTCCGATGCCAAGAACAAGTACTACAAGATTGATGATGGGAATTGGTTCAGATAGAAACCATGGCCGAAGTATGTTCTTCGGTCTAAATAGATCTAGAACAATAAATGAGACACTTATCTCCAGATTTGAACCGACCTCTGAAGATGACAGAATGATTTACTCGGCCCTACTGATGCAAAGAAGGACCAGCAGTTTTTAACAGATCATCTGGCGTCTGTCTCAGCAGCACTGACCTTAGCTTCGTCGTCAAGGCCTCCTAGCTTCCTGCAACTGGGGTGAGAACTTTACAGCTCCACTATATACAGCCCGTGGTCTTCCCCATCCATATTTGTGCGGAGGAATAGACACAGTCTCCAAAGAAGTCACCAAAGGATTCTAGAAGTCCTGATGATTAAATCGATGGACCGCTAGCCAGTGTCATTCGACAGACTTCACAAAGATACTCAGGGAGATCTAAATTCACGGGCCTACAAAGAGCTAGAGACAGGAAGATTGCCAGTTCCAGGGGAAGAGATTCTTTTAAATTAAGCCCATATGGCAACTATAGAGGAGGGTCAGGGCGAGGCAGGACACCCAGAGGTTCCCGCAACTATAAGCAGCTGAAAGACAGGTTGGAGCGACTGGAGTCTTCCACCCCAGCCGTTCCAGTACAACCGTCACAAGTGGGTGTGGGCGTCTTCAACTACACTGGGAAAACTGGGGAATACTTCAAGACACCTATGTCTCCAACATTCTTCAGCAGCGGATTCATTATCCCACTACAGGCCAAGCCTCCACTAACAGTCAACCCTCACAAGTTGAGGGTAGAGGCACAACAACTACTAAAGTTAAAGAGGCGGTTACATTACTCCTAACCAAGCAGGCCATAGAAGTAATAGAGCAAGGAAACATCGAACCAGGTTTCTACTCCCCAGTTTTCCTAGTACCCAAGAAGAACTCCAGGAGAAATACAGACTCATTTACAACATGAGCTTATTCAACAAGACTTACTTAAACAAACCACCCAGGTTCACTATGATACATCTACGCCTTCTGACAGATGATTAAGCCCCATGGACTACATGGGCAGTATAGATCTACAAGATGCTTATCTGCACATCCCAATACATCCCGAATCAGGAAATACCGCCCGGTTTACGCTAGGCGGGTTACATTACCAGTGGAAAGTACTCCCATTGAATAGCATCAGCCCCATGGTTATTCACGAGGATAGCGAAACCGATTGTTATCTATCTACATCGTCAAGGGCTCGCATGAGTGCGTTCTTCCTCGACGGCCGGGATACAAGTAGATCAAGATCCACAGCATCTCAAACTACAGTTAAACTACATCATAAAGCTACTAACACAGCTGGGATGGTTAGTAAACTTACACAAGTCCGGACCTAGTACCATCGCCAAGATCTGCAATTCCTAGGAATCCGATTTATCACCAATCTCAACCGTATGAGTAGGTGCCAGAAGACCGTTGGCTCAAGATCCAACAGATCATTCCACCAGCTCTACTGTCACGCTACCGCCGACAATGGCAGAGCTTACTAGGTCTTCTAACATCAGCCCAAGACTTGACAGTCATAGGCAGATTACAGTTACGTCCGTTACAGGTCTTCGTCAATACATCTCGACGACCTACAACCATTCAGTCTACCGATACATCTCAGACCTCATCTATTATGGTGGACAAAGAAATCGAATGTCTGCGAAGGGATTTGTTTAGCAGAGCAGAATTCAAGACCCATCTATATGTAGGCGATAAGCTCCAAGGTTGAGGAGCTCATCTCTCAACCGGACGGACATCAGGGTTATGGACTCAGCTAGAAAGCAAACTCCACATAAGCGCATTAGAGATGAAAGCTGTAATCAGCGCCATAAGACATTGGAGCAACATTCTACAGAATGCGCACCTGATGATACATACCGACAACTTCGACAGTGGCGTTTTATGTGAACAGACAAGGCTCAACGAGATCGCCCGAACCTTTTGAATTTAACCTTTCAACTGTTGAATTAATCCAAGATCTAAATCTACATGTCAAAGCATGCCACATTCGAGCCAGGAATATACTAGCAGGCGCACTCTCTCGGCCACATCTACCGTCGCCCGACAGAATGGATGCTCAATACAGAGATATTTGCACAGATAATCAAGCAAATAGGGCCGCTAGTAGATCTATTAAGCCACAAGGTTCAACAATCAACTACCGACATTCGTGTCACCAGTGCCAGACCCACAAGCATGGGCAACAGGCGCTCTAAGCATTTCATGGGAAGGCCTCAATGCGTCGCAGCGTTTCAGCCCCAGCAATAATACCTCTAGTATTACAGAAAATCAACCAAGCGCCAGAGCCTACAACTCACTTTGGTCGCGCCCTATTGGCCCGGCCAGAGCGTGAGTTTCCGCCTTAATACAAGATATCGGTCAACCGGCACTAGAACTACCCAATGGCGCCAAACCTGTTAATACATCCTCACACCAAACAGGTGCACAGAAACCCAGAAGTATTCAAACTTCCATTATGGACTGTATTAAAATGTGTGTTTAAACAGAGAGGATATTCTACCAGAGGCGGCAAAAGGTCACGCGCCTTACGATACTCAACGGTAACTTGTGCGATGACAAGTGGCAAAGTTTCGAAAATTATGCAACAAACAAGGGTTTTACAGCGAGAGATGCTACGCATCCTCAGTGGCAGACTATTTGTGTTACTACACGCAAAACAAACATTTAAAAGGCTTCGACATTGTCAACATATCTTGCCAGCTTTAGTTCTGTGATTTCTATGAGAGCGGTGTTAAATTAACAAGAACACCAGAGTTACTGGCCTTACTACGTGCTTTCGATTGGAGGACCAAAGCGGAAATTCCGCGTTCCAGCTTGGGATCTGAATGTAGTTTTCACGACACCTCACAAGTGAGGATTACGAACCATTGGAATCGACAACTAGCGTTTGAATTTCTCTCACAGAAAACAGTCTTCCTGTTATCGCTAGCCCACGGCAGCCAGAATATCTGAAATTCATGCTCTAGATTATGAGAGGATACAGTTTGATGAAAATCAAAGACAGCACCTGGGATTAAGATGGGATTTCATAAGCTAAAATCAACTACCAGGTCAACCAGACAGGTTATTTCACATCCCTGCGCTATCCTCAATTCTTGGATCTCAAGATACATTGGACTTATCTCTATGCCCAATGTCACGAGCTCTCATAATCTATTTCACGTGCGTTCCAAAACAAAGGCGAAGATCGCTCAGAAGATTGTTCATCCGTTATCAGCCTACAAATCAGACAGAAGTCTCTGCGTACCACCATATCAATATGGATAAGAACTGTCATTTTCTGGCCTATAAGGCAGCAGGACTGGACCCTCCAACAGCATCAAATCCCCATGAAATCAGGGCATTGGCATCCACCCCTAAGCCCTTCATGGTAACTGTTCATTGAATACAATTATGGAAGGATGCTTTTGGAAATCTAACATGGTGTTTGCTAATCACTATCTCAGAGATATCACCACCGAGGGCGTCTCTGGCATTCATCATTTAGGTCCTTTGGTCCTCAAGCTCAGCAATTGACAGTCCCTCGTAAGGCGTTAATATTCACCCCCACGAGATTATTAGATATATGATACATATATTCACTAGCTTATAACTCCATGGAGTTCTAGGGCTATGTACATATTTAGCTTAGGTTATTCAACCTTAAGCTCATACTGAGAGTTATATTCAGTGTACAGCTACGTTAGAGTAGCAGTTTATATATATATATTGATATATCAGTATATTAGTAAGGTAATACCCCACTTATAGTGTATATATCTATGGATTATTATAAGGAAATATCCTAAGTCTCAATGCCTTATGAAGTTCCTTGAAGTTATTACAATATCACTTACTTAAATCACTAATTAATCCAAAGTATTCTGTTTACCCACCACCTCTCCGATTGGATTCTACAAGCAAAAGAGCATGAGTCGGGATAAGGAAAAATATGTAATTTTCTGAGTAAAATTGATATTTTATACTTATCCTGACTCATGAGGTTAGCCCTCCCATCCTCCCCACATAACACTTTGGATTTCCCTGTAAATTCAAGTGTTGGGCTCGCAAAATCAGGAGAGAGTGAAGCATGAGGCCAGAGGGTGGCGACACCTGTTCCCGAGCTTACGGCAGGGGAGGTAACTCGTGGGTGAGTACCAATTAGTGATTTTACATTGAAGGGAGCTTCAATTAAGGAGATACAAGTGTTCCACTATGTTCGCAAGAGGAAGGGGACAAGCAAAAGAGCATGAGTCAGGATAAGTATAAAATATCAATTTTACTCAGAAAATTACATTTTTCCTTCCACAAGCTGACCGTTGTTAACACTGCAGTCCTCCTGCATCTGATCTTGGTTTCATTTGTTTCAGGTCAAATGTGGCCGCTTTAGAGAAGGGTCTTGAATTGGCTAAACGTCAGCTGAAGGCTGTGGTGACTCAGGTCCAGACATTCCTGGACATGCATCAGGTCATCTCTGCTGGACCCTTCCTCTACGCCCTTATACAGGAGGTGAGTCATCGGTAGCAGTTAAATATCTGATATGCTCCCCACACTTAATACATCTGTAATCATGGGGTACGGTAGGTGAGCGATCTAAGGTGCCAGGCTAGTGATCCAGCGAGCTTGAGGTGCCAGGATCGAGCCCACCTGTGACCAGATGTAGAAACCTTGGAGTCAACTTTGTGTGCAGACGCTTTCAGTGTTGTCACAACCCCTAGTGTACAGTACACAACGCTGTGCACTTAACAGAACCTACAAATCCGTTAGTAAATGACCAGATAGTGGCCACATGAATATGTGCAAACACCTAGTTGAGGGTACAGCAACATGCAGTAAACATGGACAAAGTACTGTGACTATGTGTCCCAGTGCACCCAGCTGTGAATGGGTACCTCGTAGGATGGGAAAGACACATTAACTTGGTGCGTCTAAATGGCTGCAAGAGTTGTATGATCCCCAGGGAGTTGAGATGGACAGCCAATAATTGAGGGAAAAAATGAAGTGCCTTTGAGCAGCTGTGCTGAGCTGGATATTGACACTATACAAATATCATATAATAAGACCAAACCAATTTTATTTCTTGTTTTACGGATCCGCAGGCCATATTTTTTCAAGAATAAGAGAGAAAAAATACATTTTCCCCGCTCAAAAAATATATTCCTTATGTTTTTATTGGCCTAAAATGTAAACTTACAAGAAACTATATGGGGATTGTTTTTTTTTCCCCATATACACTTCATACATTGCCAGAAGCAAAATACTTTTAATATTTAGAAGAATGTCACTTTAACTGGTGAATTTATTTTTATTAGTTTTCCCTCCTGCCTTTAGGATTTCTGAGGACAGAAATCTGTAAAACAAGAAATGAAATTGGTCTGGCCTAATAATAATAAATAATAATGTAATACTTTTTTATTTGCTCAAAACAGTTTTAGTGCTGATGATACTGATATTTAGGCTCTTAATAACATGTATTACAACATACATAGCTTACATTCATCTGTTTGCATTCTCTTCCCACAGAGGTTACTTGTCATATCTTCCTACGAACCTCTGTTCTAATCGACCATATTTCCCGGTTCTCGTAAAATCCCCTAAGCGGCAAAAGATGCATAAACACGAATTATCTCCCTTCTTTCTATCCAATCAGAACCGTGTTACATCGACTTAGATTCAACTTGACTAACACAAGCAAATGTGGGGCCACAAATATCCCCATCTGCGGGACTTGTGTTGATGTTACACACAAGGCGTTTAATGGCTAGCTTGTCCGTTGTCAGCGAGAGGCGATGGAGGCGCCACTGATCCGCCATAACATGACTGAGTTCTGTCTAGAAGAAAGCGTTTAGCATCGGCGCGGGGAAGAAGTTTAGTTTTCTCGAAGCATCACGGAAATTACGAGGCCTTGCGAATGATCACTTTTGAAACAAGCGTAAGCTGATTGCACAACTAAATCTGATTGCCTCCAATCACGCGAGTCTTGAGCAGCTCACACCATGAAAGGGCATTATTAGAACAGAGGTTACGTAGGAAGATATGACAGGAGTAACCTCTGTGGGAAGAAGAATGTAAACTCTAAACGTGGAAACCATGATACAAAGCACAGCCTGTTTTTGCTCAATGATATACCGAAAGTGTTGACAAATAGGCAGTTGACTTTGAGCATGCGATAAAACGAATGATTAATAGCCATCATGTTAATACGCTCTGTCAGCTTGCTAAAACTTTGTTTTGGCAAATAAGTATTACGTATTCCATTTATTATTATTGGGCAGACCGGTTTCGTTTCAGCTGTTTACGTCTCAGAAATCTGCTCAAATATTGATATTCGCAATAAACGAAAAACGGTTTAAACGCCAAGGGAAATATGTTTTTCTCAATGGCCTCTTGTCCGTAAATAAGTGTTGATCTTGTTTCCATGATGACTGATAACAGTGTCATTCTTTATGAGCATCGCATTGCCAGGTACCCTCGGCCGTCTCTGTTACCAACGGTTGTGAGTTCTGTTAGATGTACGGCGTTCCTGGCGTCTTATATCTGGTCGTCCTGGCACCTTACTGTCGCCTACATACCCCAGTGTTGAGGGGAATGAAATGTTGCTGCCATCTCATGAAGCGTGAAGAGCAGGCTGACGACCACAGCTGACGTTTATTATTCAGCCGCGGTAATGGCAAATAATTAAACAATGAAGCTCCGCTTCAATCAAAAATCTGGTGAATTTTCATACTTGCGCCCTGTACGAGGAAATCGAAAGGAGGTCGTATTTCATGAGTCAGGATAATTGTAAAATGTCAATTTTGCAGAAAATGCGACTCTTTGCTGATGAAGCGAAATAATTGATATGTGCGAAGACTTTAAATTCATTTCGCCTCGCCTGCACAGTTACGATAGCTATCGTATATTATATGGTAACTGTACATGCGTATGGCGGGTTATTATGCGTATGCATGATTCCACTGGCGTACTCTGGCGATCAACGCCTGCGGCGTAACCGACAGTAACGAAGCACCGGTATCCTTCCGCTATTGAACGGTGATTTGTGCCGCTATGGCGATATAGTTCTGTCCATATTCATGATGTGCCGGGCAATGACGAGGATGAACTGTCTTCTGGCGATCTTTGCGTGCTCAGGTATGAGCTGGGTATGAAGTCAACATCTTAATCCCGGGAAATTGGTGGTGGAATGGCATATCTTTGTTTCGTACTATTCAACGTTGTCGTGCGTCAACGAACTGGTCTTCGCCAACTGTTACCGTTCATAAATCTGGGGGCGACGGGTATGACCCGGTAATGTCGGCTATCGTTGCATACTGCGCCAGCTGTACGTTTGTTGCTAACTTCCATGGCGTTAATGGTGTTGGCACATCACTGTTAAACACATTTTAATACTGTCCTCGTGGTTTGAGCGTAGCACCTGTTTAATAAATGATGATGTGATTTCTTTAACCGAACCCGTAAAGAGCTCTGTGATTCGATATGAAGGTATGATCTGGCACTGATAATGGAGATAGAATATCACTGGCGGCGTCACCTTATCGTATTAGGCGATGCGATAGAATGGTGCGTCTTCAGTTAATGAACAAATTCAAAGGTTCGGCGTTCATAAAGCGTACTATTACGTGTCGATATCGGGCGCGTCATGTTATCCATGTGGATTGATGCAGCGGCGATGCCCGTCGATCCCCAACACTTCATCTGCGCCGTATATTGTCGACAGACATGGTTGTCGAAGACTGTGCCTATGTCGAATAATGGCTGGTGTGTTGTCTGTCTGGAGATGATGTCGATTCGCGATGATGGGTAACAACTTTATGATGTATACGAGATGCTGGTTTAGGTCATTTCGCGTGGCGATAATGAATAACGGCGTGAATATGAGACTGTCGATACTCCGCTGTTCCGTCTGGCATGGATTGATGGTATGTGTCGTAATCATTGGGCTGTGTGAAGCTTCATGGTATGGTCTGTATTTCTCCTTGGAGATTCTTCTTCGGTTCGTGTTTCGCTAACCTTCGTGGAGTAATGACGGCCTCTTGGTTGTTGTATTCGAGGCTGTGTTGAGGAGACAGGTGATAACGTATTACGTTTCCCGGTGTGAAGCACTGACGGTTAACCGTTCGCGTTTATCTCGGCATTTGATAACGGCGGGCTTATGTTATTACTGGCTGGCGTCATCGGGACTCGTCACGGTGACGAACTGTGTGTATGATTCTCTTCGGTTGCGGAATCGAAAATGATGTTCTTTGGTCGCATCGTGGGCGACAATCGTCGTTCATTTATAGTCTGAACCTGTCTATACGTCATCATCTGTTGGCATCAAATTCTTCATCGATGTTCAGCGGCGAAGAAGGTTCCGTTGAGGCCAGATGTGGTAATGGTTAACGATATGGGTGAATCGCCTGGTCATCGAATATTATGAGGAAGGATCTGTCCGTCTCTTCCGTGCG